>NC_056729.1:562249002-562359002 GCF_019279795.1 Protopterus annectens
AGGTCGCTGAAGCAAACATCCGCTTCCCAATCCGGTCAAGCGCTCGAGATTCCTTATTCGGCGGGTGAACCGAAGAACTCTCCTGCGCGAGTTCTTTCTTGGTGGCTGCCGCCACCAACATAGCATCAACGGGGGTTCCTTTGGCCCAAGACGGTCTAGCTGTGGGTGGGCTGAGGACTTTATCGGGGCGCCTAGGGATTGGCTCCACGGTGTCGGGCTCCTTCCACGCCCTGGTGGTAATTAAGTCCACCAGGGGGTCGGCCGGAGGGGACACCCAGGAGGTAGATGGGCCTGCCTCAAAGGCCTCCAGGAACACGGACTCATCAAGGGAGGGCTTTTGGGCTGACCACCCCTCTCTGATACGCAATATTTCCATGATGTCTTCAAAGGAGACATCTTCAGGGGGTGACCTTGGGGAACCCTCCGTATCATCTAAGTCTGTGGTAACGGACTCGGGGGGAGTCCAGGTGCCTCCTTTTGCACCAATGTTTCCGAGGGACCTCCTCGGTGGGACTGTCCGAAGAGGGCTCGTCCACAGGTTGTTGTTCCTCCACGGGAACTAGCTGGAGGGCTTGGGCAGGCTGTCTCGATGGACGGATGATGGAAGACAGACCCTCATACAGTGGGGGTATGGATGGATCCGAAGCCCGGGTCGGGGATCTGGAGGACCTCGACAGTACCCTCTCCACTACCTCAAAAGCCAAAGGAGAGCCACTCTCGCCAGCCTCTGACAGTAATCTCCTCGGATCCAAGGAAGTGATCGGGGTCGGAGCCGATGCAGTCGGCGCAGAGGTGTGCTCAGACGCCAACAGCGCCAAAGACACAGCATCTCCCTCGGATCCAACGCTCAGCCCTCGGCCCCGAAAGCTCAGGTCCGACAAGCTCGAAGGTATAGTCGGCGAAGAGACCACAGCTATCGGCGCCGACAATTCCCCGGGTCCGAAAGGGCCTGGATCCGATGACTCCGAGACCCGAAAGCGAGTCGGAGAAGGAGTGATCGGGGCAAATATGGGGGCCGCACTCCGCCCCCCCACAGGTTGCAGATCAAATGAAGTAACTACTTCAGATCTCTTGTTGTGTGTATAAGACAGGTCATAATTTAAAGTTTAGATGTGAAAGGGGGAACATAGGAACCGGATATACAAACAATGAGGGATACACTAGGAAGTGTGCGTGTTGTAAACAGTGTTAGAACATCCTGGAAGAGAAATTTATGATACTAGAGGATGTTAACCACACCAAGATATGGTTCAAGAAAGGTAATAATTGTTCCCAGCATATAATCTATTTAGCTAAATGTGGTATCTGTCCTAGTTTCTATGTCGGAAAGGCAGACAATTAAGAAACAGAATATATGACCATAATTATTCCATTAAAAGAGGGTACCTTAACGCTTTATAAAGACATGCACAAGAACAGTGATAGACGTGTTCAAATTTGGGGGGGGGGGTATAAAGGCCATTTTAGGTGAGAAAGAAATTAAATGGCAGCCCAGATTAAATGCAGCCACAGCTCCTGGTTTAAACGACCATATTCCCACTAAACCACTATTAGAAGTTAGGTAAGTGTATGTAGACTATTCGTAGTGGTTAGGAATTATTTGAACACGTTCATGCTTATATTTATATGCATTGTGTTTTATTGCTGTTGTGCATTATGACATAGGAAGGTTGTAAAGTTTAGTTAATGTGCATTTTTCTCTCTCTACAATTGCTTATAATGTGAACATTTATATGTAGTTCCCGAGTTCATTAAGTAGTTTGTATTTTATATTATATATATAATGACGGAAAGTAGGTTTACAAATGAATGGGGAGGGAAGTATTACATGAATATGTATGAGGTTATAAATATGTCAATTAAGGAGTCAAAGTGTAAGACCATTCCCACTGGATAACCAATTGTATTTAAATGACAGGGACCACTTATTAAATGTTCTGATGAAGTCTATATTTTAGATGAAAGCGCTTAACCAAGTGGTTTCTTCTTATTTTATCTCAATAAATAGTTATTATTTTTCGTGGTTGGGTTACAGTGAGGCGTGATATCTACAGCGCATCTTTTCATGATTTCAATTGTTCTTCTGAGTTGGGGATATGCTGTGAGGCATAGAAAGAGGATGATAAAGGAATGACCATTGAACTGCTAAGTCCACTGGAGTATCCGCATGAAAAACCTGGCCAGGGCACTAATAGTACTGCTCCTAACATGAATTACAGTACCCGTAATACCAGTCTTGCAGGAGGAGAAGGGTGAGATAGCATGTCTTGTATTTGATTTCTCAAGGAAATGATTTGATGTGTTCGAAGATAAGCCACTGTGTGCAAGGTATCCAAGTTGAGTTCTGATAAATTCTAGGTTTTGCACCGGAGTTGGCTTTAATTTTGCCACATTTACAGAAATTCCTAAAAAGTTAGAGATGTTCATCAGACACAGTCTCTGGCTTGAAGAAAGTCGATGCTGGATTGTGTCAGTAAGGAGCCAATCGTCGAGATACAAAAACACCAGGATCCTTTGAGTTTCAAGTGAGCTGCTACTACTGCCATGCGCTTGGTAAACAGCTGGGGGGCTGTTGTGAAACCAAAAAGCAATGCTCTGGCTCTGAACGGATAGTGATTGGCTCCCAGTCAGGCGGCCAGAAATTTCCTGGAGCTTCCGTGTATCTTTGTGATAGTACACGTCCTGGAAACCTATGGAGTATATCAAGTCATCTTTGCGCAGAAGCGTCAGAATGGACTGTACCATAATGAGTGGAACTTGGACTTTACATATTGATTCAATTTGGTCAGATCCACCAGGATTGGTCTGAGGTCCCCCATGTTTTTTGGCACCACAAAGAAGAGGAGTAAGTTCCAAATCCTGTTTGACTGGGACCTTTTGGATGGTTCTTTTTTGAAGTAGCTTTTGGATTTCTAGGGCTGCTAACTCCCTCTGACTGGGTGGAACATCAGGGAGTTTTCCGTTTAGTCTTGTAGAAAGACGGGAAAAGGGAATGTAATAGCTACTGGATATAATGGACGGCACTCATTTGTTTTGTGTAATACTTGTCCAGGCTTCTGAGTGCAATGAAAAATGTCCCCCGACTGTCTCCAGAGAAGAACAGTCCAGCATTAGTTCAGGAGCACTGACAGGGTCCGTCAGAAAAGGGTTCCTGGAAACCCAGATTTTGCAGACCCCCCTCTGCCTGTAGGGCAACACCTGCCTGTGAAAGAGAAGTCACCTTACAAGTCCTAGAAAGGTGTTAGAGACTTATGAAACTACATTTTCTTGCCATTTCACTGATTCCTGGAGATGGTACGCTGAAGTGAAGAAAATTAGAAGTTATGTACCTACCATAACGTTCCATGTTAGTTGTCTTCTCTCGCCTTCTTTCTTGCTGGATGGGTTCGGAGCCGATCCTCGGCTCCGACTCGGCACTTGCTTTAGCTCGAGAACTCCTTTTACCAGCTCGAGGCAACCCTATATCCCATGATGCAAGGCGGAACTACCTCAGATCTCGTTTGGCAGCTAACTGACCCTGCTAAAGACTTATCCTAATATAATTAGGAACCATAGTTCCTAAAAGAAGTCCTCATAACAACGCTCCAGAGGAAGCAATCTAATAGGAACTCTCCAAGATCTGTCCAGGCCAGGGGGAAGGAGGGAGGGACGCAAGAAAGAAGGCGAGAAGACAACTAACATGGAACGTTATGGTAGGTACATAACTTCTAAATGTTAAGTTGTCAATCTCGCCTTCATTCTTGCTGGATGGGACCGCATCCCTAGCACCTGTATCCCGGGTGGCTCAATGGAACAGACTCTTGAGAACAGTGGAACCAAAACTGGCCCTATCTCTGGAGGCCAAATCCAACTTGTAATGAGACACAAAGGTATGAGGCGTGGCCCAAGTAGCTGCTGCACAAATAGTGTCAATGGGAAGTCTATCCTGAAAGGCTACAGAAGTGGATAGACTCCTGGTCGAATGTGCTTTTGGCTTAGAAGATAGTTGTTTGCCCCTTAGAGAGTACACATAGGAAATGGTGGAAGTCAACCATCTAGATAAGGTCACTTTAGATACTGGAAGACCCAGCCTGTTTTCTGCATAGGAGACAAACAATTGGTCTGATTTTCTAATTTGTTTAGTCCTATGTAAGTAGTACCTGAGCTGACGATGAACATCCAAAAATGCAGCTTCTGTTCAGCTCTGTCAGAATAGTTAGGAAAGAAAACTGGTAGATCAATAGATTGGTTAATATTGGTTTGAGATACAACCTTGGGAAGAAAGGAAGGGTTAGTTCTGAGCGAAACCCTATCCTTATGAAACACCAGATAAGGTGAACGAATACAGAGGGCCTGAATCTCAGAAACTCTTCTTGCAGAAGTAACAGCCAGCAAAAATATAGTTTTCCACGTCAACAACTTTAAAGAACACGTAGCAGACGGTTCGAAGGAGGTAGAATTAGGGATGCCAACATTAAGTTTAGATCCCATTGCGGAGGAGGATGTTTCACAGGCGGTTTTAGGAGAAAAACTCCTCTTAAAAAGGCTTTGCATAACCTATGAGACATGATGTTATTGTCATGCAAGCCAACATGAGATTTGGAAATAGCAGCCAGTTGTACTTTGACTGTAGATGACGAAGATCCCGAATGAAAAACCTCCGCCAGGAAATCCAAAACTGAATGTACAGGAGCGGTAAAAGGATCAATATTTCTGGCGTTTGCCCAAATAGAGAACGCCGCCACTTGCTAGCATAAACAGTTCTAGTGGACGACTTTAAAGAAGACACTAAAATGTCTCTGACTGAGTCAGAAATCATTGGTAGCCTGGCTAGGGAAGGAAGTGGAGCAACCAAGCAGTGAGGTTGAGAGAATGAATGGCCCAGTGCTGCTGACCCGACTGGTGGATCAAAAGATCCGGAACTGGGTCCAGATGCCAGGGCTGCACCAGAAGGTGATGATGTAGAGACGGAAACCAAATTTGTCGAGGCCAATATGGAGCAATGAGGATCAATTTGGCTCTCAAACGGTGGCTTTCTGAATGACTTGTGGAATCAATGGAAAGGGAGGAAAAGCATAAAGAAGTCCCCGAGGCCAATCCTGGGTTAGAGAGTCTCTCAAGGGTTGGCCTGGAAGAGGAAATAGCGTGAAGTAATCTGGGCACTTGCTGTTTTGAGGGTAGCGAAAAGATCGCAACAAGGTGTGCCCCACTTCAGAAAAATCTGATCCACTACAGATTGATTGAGAGACCACTCGTGAGGCATCAGAATAGATCTGCTTAGCCTGTCCGCCAATAGGTTGGACCTGCCGGCGATGTGCGTTGCTATCAGAAACCGCTGAGAAGAGATCGCCCATTGCCAAAGTCTGAGAGCTTCTCGACATAAGGGATAGGACCTGGTTCCGCCCTGTTTGTTGATGTACCAGACCACGGACATGTTGTCCGTCTGTACTGCAATAGTCCCTGTGGGAAGAAAGTCGTCGAGGGCTTGCAACGTTAAAAGCACTGCTGTCATCTCCAGGACATTTATGTGCAGGTGGTATTCTATGGGTTGCCACGTCCCGTGGACCATCCTGCCCTGATAATGCCCCCCCACCCGATCAGAGAGGCATCCGTGGTGACTGTGGCAACTGGAGGAGGGGGAACAAAGGGTCGGCCCTGATGAAGAAGAGGGGACGATATCCACCATCGTAGATGAGCCCTGCAAGACTGTGTCACTAAGATCTCGTGTCTCATGGGCAGAACGTGGTACGACCACTGCGTGAATAACATCCACTGCAGGAGACGCATGTGGAAGCGAGCCAGTGGAAGAAAAACAATGGCTGCAGCCACTAGGCCTAGAACTTTCAAGACAAACCTGGCTTTGACCTTGTTGCTTTGTAACAGAAGCTGAACAAATTTCTGGATGTCCAGAATCCTTTGATCTGTTAGCTTGGCTAACATTTTGACGGTATTTAACTCTGCGCCTATAAAGGTGATAGATTGGCAAGGCAGCAGAGAGGATTTTTCGAAATTTACCGAAATTCCTAGACTCTTGCAAAGCTGTAGGGTGTAGTCTCTGGACCGAAGAAGCTGATGGTTGGAGGTGGCGGAGAGGAGCCAGTCGTCCAAATAAGGAAACACCTGGAATCCTCGACGTCTCAGGTGAGCTGTGACCACTGCCATGCATTTGGTGAACACTCTGGGGCTGAAGTGAGGCCAAAGGGCAGTGCTCTGAATTGGTAATGACTGGCTCCCAGCCGAAGCGGAGAAACCTTCTGGAGCGTCTGTGAATCTTTATGTGATAGTACGATCTTGAAGGTCTATAGAGCACATCCAGTTGTCCTTGCCCAGAAAGGGCAGAATGGATTGCAGCGTGACCATCCGAATCTTGCCTTCTGACAGACTTGTTTAGTCTGCTTAGGTCTAGTATCGGTCTCCAATCTCCCGTCCTTTTGGGGACCAAAAGAATCTTGAGTAGAAGCCGGATCCTACTTGGTCTGCCGGCACTGTTTGATGGCTCTTTTTCCAGGAGTTTTGAAACTTCCTGTCTTGCCAAATCCCTTTGACCGGGTGAGATGTCTGGAAGGGATTGTAGAGGTACGGGAAACCTTCAAGGGGATTTTGTAACCCTCGGATATGATCGACTGTACCCACTTCTCTTGTGATAGGGATTGCCAGGCTACTGGGTACAGCGAAATTCTTCCCCGACTGCCTCCAAGGGTGGACAGTCGGGCAACACCTCAGGGATGCTGAAAGGGCTTCTCAGGAAGAGACTCCCTGTTGCCCTGGTTCTGAGGACCCCCTGCCTCTAGGGCGGCGTCTATTATTGTTACCCCTCCGCCTCTGGGGTAAACTGACCACGGTGTCCGTGTAGCTCCTTGGGCTTTACGGAACCACATCTTCCCCTTCTGACCCTTGGGATATGGTCTAGAAGGAGTGGAAAACTGGACTCCAACGGCAGAAAGAGTTTTACCGTCCTGTTCACATCTGGTCAAAGTATCCTTCACCTGAGGTCCAACAAAGCCGAACCGTCAAAGGGGTGTTGGTGAAGGACGCCTTAAAGGGGTCCGCAAAATTACACAGCCGCATCCAGGCTTGGCGTCTAAGAGCAACACCTGTGCCTGCGGCCCTGCTCGCTCCATCGGCCGCATAAGATATGAGCCGCATGGAGGAGTTAGATATAGAATTCAGGATAGCAAGCTGAGAGGCAATCTTTTCCTGAGCCCCAGCAGCCAAAGGATCCTGGACTACTTCTCCCAGTTCCTTGAGAATATCTCGTTGAAGCCTGGTGAAGTGACAAAGGTAATTCAGCGAACGCATAGCAAAGGTCGCTGAAGAAAACATCCGCTTTCCATACCTGTCCATGGTCCTAGAATCCTTATTAGGAGGATGGACAGGTACTGAAGGATCCGCCAGTTCCTTCTTAGTGGCCGCCACCACCATAGCATCCACAGAGACACCTTTGGACAGGAACTGTTTGTCCGAAGGGGCCGTGATGAACTTGGATGGTCTCCTGGGGACAGGTTCCACAGAATCTGGAGCCCACGCCTTCGAGCCACTACCTGCATGATTGGGTCGAAGGCGGAGACACCCAGGAGGTGGAGGGTCGGGATCCAAAGCCTCCAGGTATACCGACTCATCCTCGGAGGGTCAATGGAGGCCAATTCCCCTCTGTTTGAGGAGCTCAAGGATGTCTGAAAATGAGACATCCTCAGAGGGGGACCGTGGGGAACCCTCCGACTCATCTAAGTCGGTATCAGATGTAGTAGACTCAGGGGAGTCTGTGTGTTTCCTCTTACACGCCCTCTTCCGAGGGGGTTCCCCTGCAGGATCAGGAGAAACCTCGGAAGAGGAGGAAATTCCCAGTGGGGAAACCTGGGGCGATGGATCCCTGGGCCTGAGAGCAAGAGGCTGGCAAGAGGCATCTGCAGGCACTGATGAGGGAGGAGCTAGAGGGATAGACCGTTGACTAGGCTCAGAGGCCAGGACACTCCTCATCACCTCAAAGGCTCCTCTCCCCGGGAGACCTGAACACACCCGCTCCGAAGAAACAGGAATGGTCGGCTCCAAGGAGAGAGAAGGCTCAGAGGCCGATGTCGGCGCCGAGCTTACCAAAGCCGAAGCCCCGAGAGGGAGAGCGGGGTCGGACAAGGGTCCGATGCCACTAGCCCCCTTGGAGCAGATAGTGGAAACCCGACAACCGGATCCCTCCAAGGAAGGTCTCAAGGAGGAGATCGGAGCCGAAGATGACGGAGCCGAAGGATGTATCGGCTCCGGCATCGAAACAGTCGCTGTCCCAAGAAGCTCCGGCTCCGAACTCTGGTGTGGAGTCGGAGGAGGAATCTCAAGAATCAGGGCTATAGCCGAAGTCTGTTGAGACGGGCTATGGAGCATTTGGGCCAGTGCCTGAGACTTCAACAGCCTGCTTACCACCCTCTCCAAATCGTGGTCAGACAGCCTGGAAGATCTCGAAGATCGGCTCCGATGGCTCCGCTCCGACAAAAGAGGAGACCCCGGAGCCGAGAGATTACTTACTATCGAAGGGGACCGATCTCTTACGGTCGGAGCCATCGGAGCCAAGTCCCTTGAACCAGATGGAGCCGAGGATCTCGCCCGATGTTGGATAAAGTGTCGGCTCCAGCCGGAGCCGACAAGGCAACAGTAGTCAGGGTATCGGAGCCGGCCGGCACCAAACCCACTACTCTAGCAGAAGAAGTATCGGCTCCAACCGGAGCCGATATCGGCCCCGACGGAGCTGGAGCCACCGGAGGAGGCTTGGACACTGTAGCCTGAGCCTTCGGTGGCTTAAGAGGTTTTCCTGCCCCTGGCTTAGGAGGAGAACCTTCAGGTTTTAATAAACCTCGGAGGATTAATTTGTCTGCAGGACTCTCTGGCTAAAGGCATGACACAACGCACAGGAGTCCTGCAGGTGCAAAGGCCCCAGGCAATACACACAAGAAGTGTGACCGTCTGTCAGGGACATTTTCTGACAGCACTGGTCACACTTCTTGAAGCCTGAGACCTTGCCTTCCCTAGACATCCTAAAAAGGATAGACACAAACACACAACTTAATCCCTACACAGACACACAGGAAGGGAATAACTTGGGGAACTAGGCCTGACTAAAACTTTAAACTGAAAGAACTATTTTAAAAGTTTAAAAGGAAGGGAATAGGGTGGGCTGTAACTAAGTACAGGCTAACCTAACACTAAAGGGAAAAAATAAACCCCTAACTAAACTTTTTCTTCTTTAACAAGAAAAAACTTACCTCAGCTGGCAAAGGAGACCTCTTTCGCTAAGCGGCAAACGAGATCTGAGGTAGTTCCGCCTTGCATCATGGGATATAGGGTTGCCTCGAGCTGGTAAAAGGAGTTCTCGAGCTAAAGCAAGTGCCGAGTCGGAGCCGAGGATCGGCTCCGAACCCATCCAGCAAGAATGAAGGCGAGAGACAACTTAACATCTTGATTTCAACAGCAGACATGGTCTTTCCTTCCTGCTCACTATGGGTAAGCATTTTTTTGACTGATGGTCCAAATAAGGAAGAACCATTGAAAGGGGCGTTAACTTTTAGTTATGTACTCACCATAACTTCAGATGTTTGGGATCCATCTCGCCTACATTCTGAACTGATGGGTTCGGAGCCGATCCCTCGGCTCCGACTCAGCACGCTTATGCTATAGAGCGAGGCCTCTAATTGGCTGAGCTATCTTTATCCCAGGATGCACCACCACTAATCCCCCAGATCTTGTTTGTCCGCATTCATGCACACATGCACAACTTGGTTATATAACATTGTTAGATGTTTCAAGATGAAACAACAGGATTTGGACCTTCTGATATCCTCTGATCTCCAAGGAAGGGGGAAGTAGGGTGGTATTAGAATGTAGATGGATCCCAAACATCTGAAGTTATGGTGAGTACATAACTAAAAGATGTTATGTGATCCTATCTCGCCTACATTCTGAACTGATGGGACAGCCCCTAGCACCTAAATCCCGGGTGGCTCATTGGAAAACACTCCTGAGCACTGTGGAACCAAATGAAGCTCGTCCTCTAGATGCCACATCTAATTTGTAGTGGGAAATGAAGGTGTGCGGGGAAGACCATGTTGCCGCAGCACAAATGTCACTAATAGCAAGCTTAGAATGAAATGCTACCGAAGTAGACATAGCCCTTGTAGAATGAGCCTTGACAGAGGTGGTAAGCTCTTTGTTAGAATAAATATAAGCTTGAGTAATACAGTCCCTGATCCATTTGGCAATAGTGACCTTTGTGACAGCGTTGCCCAATTTGTTAATCTGCAAAGGATACAAACAACTGATCTGTTTTCCTTGTTTGTTTGGTCCTGTCTAAATAAAAACGTAACTGTCTGTGGACATCTATAGTGTGTGGAATATGAACTCTGCTTTGTTAGAGTATTTTGGGAAAAAAACTGGAAGTTCTAACGATTGTTGTAAGCAGAAAGTAGAACAAACTTTAGGAACAAAGGAAGGGTTTGGTCTGAGGGATACTCTGTCTTTATGAAAAACCAAGTACGGGGGTTTCACTGGCAAAGCTTGAAGCTCTGAAACTCTTCTGGCAGAAGTAATCGCCACCAGAAAGGCTGTCTTCCATGATAGAAACTTTAGATCACATGTAGCTGCCGGTTCAAAGGGGAAAGAAGTCAAGGCGCGTAACACTAGAGATCCCATGGAGGTGCAGGATGAGAAATCGGAGGTCTTAATAGAGCAGCACCTTTCAAGAAGGTCTTACACAATCTGTTGCTCATTAAAGGTGGGTCTATGGATTCGTGAAAATTAGAAATTGCTGCCAATTGTACTTTGATGGTAGAAACTGAAGAGCCTTTATTGAAAAGAGAGGTCAGAAATTTTAGTACTTCCGCCATGGGAATAGAAATGGGGTCCAGGCCCCGGAGTTGAGCCCAAATAGCAAACCTTTTCCATTTGCTAGAATACAGTTTCTATTGTAGCAGACTTATGGGCCGAAGATATGTGCACAACATCTGGATCCAATGCATGACTCCTGACTATCGTCGGAAGAGGAGGAGCCAAGCCGTCAATTTTAAGGTGTGTAGGGACTGGTGGAATAGTCCCGACTGATGAACCAGTAGGTCTGGGACCTGGTCCAGGAACCATGGACCTTCCAGAGCATGTTTCCGAAGATAGGGGAACCACACTTGACGAGGCCAGTAAGGAGCAATCAAGATCATTTTGCTCCCCAAGAGAGATGCCTTTTGAATCACCCTGGGAAGGAGAGGAACTGGAGGGAAGGCATAAAGCAAGCCGGTGGGGCCAAGGATGGACTAATGCGTCCATGGGGCTCTTCCCCGGAGCCGGAGTTAGGGAGAAGAATACTTTGCACTTTGCATTCAGAGGAGTCGCGAAGAGGTCGCAACACGGAACTCCCCATTCGCTGAAAATCTGACTTGCAACTGTCATGTTCAGAGACCATTCGTGAGGAGAGAGGATGGTTCTGCTCAATCTGTCGGCTATGACATTGGACTTGCCCGGTATGTGAGTAGCCACTAGGAAGCGTTTGGTCGAGACTGCCCATTCCCAAACTCTCATGGCTTCTCTGCAAAGAGGATAGGATCTGGTCCCTCCCTGTTTGTTCAGGTACCAGACAACTGACATGTCTGAGTGAACAGCAATTACGCCCTGAGGGAGATAATTGTGAAGGGCTTGAAGGGACAGGAGTACTGCCCTCATTTCTAGGATGTTGATATGAAGGAGAGTCTCTTCCGGGTGCCATTTGCCTTGGACTGACCTGCCCAGGGAATGCCCCCCCACCCCATCTGGGAGGCGTCCGTGGTCAAAGTGGCCGCCGGAGGAGGAAGAACAAAGGGTCGTCCCTGATCCAAATTGGAGGGCACTAGCCACCAGCGAAGGTCCCGTTTGCAAGATTCCATGATCCATATGAGGTGACAGAGGGAGTTCCTGAAAGGACCACTGAGCTGAAAGAAGCCACTGGAGGATTCTCATGTGCAACCTTGCCAAGGGGACTAGAAGAACCGTGGCAGACATGGATCCCAATAGCTGCAGGACCATTCTGGCTGGGGCTTTGGACCTGGGAAGTAAGGCTCGAACTTGATTTTGTATGGTTTGAATTCTGTCTGTAGGTAGATAGACCCGCATTTGGTTTGAGTCTAACTCTACCCCTATGAATCTTATTCGTTGAGATGGCCGCAACACAGACTTTGGCCAATTGAAGGTGATTCCAAGGGAATTGCCCACTGATATAGTGGCTTGTAGGCTCCGCAGAAGTAGATGCTTGGAGGTGGCAGTTAGGAGCCAGTCGTCTAGATATGGAAACACCTGGAATCCTAGACTTCTCAGGTGAGCAGTCACTACTGCCAAGCACTTGGTGAACACCCTGGGGGCTGTGGTGAGACCAAAGGGCAGCGCGCGGAACTGAAAATGACTGCCTCCTAGGCTGAAGCGCAGATGTCTCCTGGACGCTTGATGTACCATGATATGATAATAAGCGTCCTTGAGATCTATGGAGCACATCCAAACACCTTTCTCCAGCAATGGGAGAAGGGTTTGTAGAGTGACCACTCAGAACTTGGACTTTCTGACTGAACGGTTTAGGATGCTGAGGTCCAAAATGGGCCTCAAGTCCCCGGTCTTTTTTGGCACCAAAAAGAATCTTGAGTAAGTCCCTAATCCGATCTGGTCTACGGGGACCGGTTGGATGACTCCTTTTTGCAGCAGCTTTGAAACTTCTGAGGCTGCATCCCGCTGACTGGGTGGCGGGTCCGGGATTTTTTTGGACTGAGGGGGGGGTGAGAGAATGGGATGGAGTAACCTCCGGCGATAATCCGAAGCACCCATCGGTCCTGAGTGATCCCTTCCCAGGCCTTCAGGTGCTTCGAGAAACGACCCCCGACTGGCTCCGGAGCAGCACAGCCGCGCAATCCCTCAGGGACTATGAAAGGCTGAAGAGCCACGAAAGGACTCGCGGTCTCCAGTGTTGTGAGGGCCTCTGCCGCCTCTGGGACGGCGTCTTCCGGATGAATTTCCCCCTCCTCTGCCTCTGGAAGGGGAACCTTCCTGCTGAGAGGGGTAAGGCTTCTGAGATCTACGGAACCACATTTTCCCTCCTCTTTTAGCCTTGGGATAAGGCCGAAAGGGAGTGGAAAATCGTGCCCCTACGGCAGTCAGAGTCTTACCCTCCTGTTCACAGTGGGTTAGTGTGTCTTTTACCTTGGGTCCAAACAGGGAGGACCCATCAAAGGGGGCGTCGGCAAATGAAGACTTAAAGGCCTCCGCGAAATGACACAGGCGGAGCCAGGCTTGTCTCTGTAGAGCAATGCCTGTACCCGCCGCTCTACTTGCCCCTTTGGCCGCATACGAAATGAGCCTCATGGACGAGTTCGAAATGGACGACATTGTAGCCAGCTGCGAGCCAACCGTCTGGGCCAGCTCCTCAGGCAGGTTACCCAAGAGGGTATCGGATAGTTCCTTAATCAGATCCCTCTGAAATCTGGTAAAGTGCGTCAGGTAGTTCAAGGACCTCAGTGTAAAGGCCGCTGAACTAAGGGTGCGCTTTCCGTACCGATCCATGCTCCTAGACTCCTTATTAGGAGGATGGACGGACGTAGAAGCCTCTGCTACATCTTGCTGCAGCAGATGCCACCACCAAAGCATCTACAGCCACACCTTTAGTAAGGAACTCTCTATCAGGGGGCGCCGAGAGAAATTTGTTCGGACGAGCAGGCACCGGTTCCACAGAGTCTGGGTGTTCCCACGCCCTTCGACAGATCAAATCCAAGAGCTCGTCGAAGGGCGGAGACACCCAGGAGGCAGAGGGCTGAGCCCCGAAGGCCTTCAGGAACACCGACTCATCAGCAGAGGGAGGTTTGGACTGCCAGCCGCCTCGCTGTTTTAGGGCTTCCAGGATGTCTGCAAATGAGACATCATCCGAGGACGACTTAGGGGACCCCTCTGCATCATCGAGATCGGTGTCGGATGTCAAAGACTCATCAGGGGAGTCAACGTGCTTCCTCTTGCACGACCTTTTCCTGGGGGGTTCTTCCGAAGAGGCTTCAGAAGGACCTCCAGGAGGGGGAGAAACCCCAGCGGGGGTAACCTGAGGCCCGGGGGCTCTGCTGTCTAAAGACAGGGGGACTGCCAACGACCCAGTCTCCGTATGCAGGGAGGTAGCTGGGGAAACCGTGGAGGTAGCCAAGGAAGATTTGGCTAAAGCGCTCCTCATAGCCCTGAAGGTGGGACCACCAGAATCCTGGGAGGGTCCCACCTCCGTGGCCACAACAGTGGACGGTACTCCCGCCGCTGACGCACCAAGAGGGAGACTTGGGACCGAGAGCATCAATCCCGAAGCCTCTCCCCCAGGGCCGAAGGAAGAAGTCCGTGTACTGAACTCCGACCCAAGAGCCGGAGTTGGAGCAAGGGTCGGGCCCGACCCTAACACCTCCACAGGTTCCACCAGCACCGGCTCCAACGGTGCCGAAGCTGTTGGAGGAGGAACCACAGTAGGGGAGTGGACCATCGGCTCCGAAGCCAAAATGGGCTGGAGCCGAAACTAGCTTTTGGAACACCGGAGACTGGAAGAGTCGAAGGAGCACCCTGTCGATGTCCGAATCAGACATCTTGGATGACCTAGAGGATACCGATCGGACCCGAACCGATTTCTCCATCGGCTCCGAAGGGCTCGGGGACCGGCTCCGAAAGGACTCAACAACTATCGGCTCCGAGGAAGGTTTCAAGGAAATTTCCCTCGGTGCCGATAAGGACTTCGGCTCCGAGGGGGAAAGAGTCTGAGCCGGTAACCCTGATCGGCTCCAATATCAGTGGAGCCGATGAAGGTGACCCGCCTCTTGATGCCCCAGACCTCGGCTCCGAAACCAGAGGGATAGAGACTGGAGGCATCGAGGCAGACCGTTCCGACCTCGGCTCCGAAGTCCGTGGAGCCGATGGAGAAGTCTGCTTAGATTTTTTAGCAGTCGGTTCCGACTGACTGGTCGGAGCCGATGCTTTCTTCTTTTTAGAAGGAGACGGAGAGGAAGATAAAGCCTCCTCGAAGGAAGGCTTGATTAATCCCTTGAGGATTAATTTGTTTTTCCTCTCCTGGAGGACTCTAGAAGAGAATGCGTGGCACACACTACACGACTCTTGTAAATGCTTAGCACCTAAGCAATAGACGCACGAGGCGTGGTCGTCCGTTATGGACATTTTAAAACCACACCTCGTGCATTTCTTAAACCCGGAGGGTTTGTGTTCTTTCGACATAACTGCTTTGCCAAAGAACCAATATATATGAAAACAACACTAAACTTTGGTTAAAGACAGTACAATGCAACAACTTTAACAAAAATTATATATATATATATATATATATATATATATATATATATATATATTTTTTTTTTTTTAAACACCAGCAGTAGACAGACAAAAAAGAGTGAAAGATAGAGAGAGTCAAGACCCTCTAACTTAAACGGGTACTTGACCCAAGAAAATTACACAAGCAGCAAAGTAACAGGGGAAGGCCCCTCTAACTAAAACGGGAAACCTTCCCCAACTAAAAAAAATCACGAATTTACTAACAAAAATTCACCAAACACACTAATATAACAACAATAGCTGTTAAAACAGCTTTTGGGTTCAAAGTAAGGAAATTTGTGACAGGAAAAGCCTAATAAATAGTACTTAGCCCAGCCAATGTTGAGACCACGTCTAAGCTTGTTAGCGGCAAACGAGATCTGGGGGATTAGTGGTGGTGCATTCTGGGATAAAGATAGCTCAGCCAATTAGAGGCCTCGCTCTATAGCATAAGCGTGCAGAGTCGGAGCCGAGGGATCGGCTCAGAACCCATCAGTTCAGAATGTAGGCGAGATAGGATCACATAACATCAAAAGACATCTTAAAGGGTTCCACACCATGGCAGAGCATCATCCAGGCATGACTATACCTGAGCTGGCTGCTTAAGAGGTGCCTTCTGCTGCATGGGAAATTAGCCTCATCGATAACTTAGCTACACATGATAGAGTGGCCAGCTGCAAAGAAACTTTAAGGTCCTCCACCGACATGGACTTGGTGAGAGAACTTCAGAGCCCTATGATCAAATGTCTCTGCAAATGGCTGAAGTGGGCCATAAAATTTAACAACCCCAGTGTGAAAGTAGCTGAGGCATAAACACACTTCCCAAATCTGTCCATCCCTCTGGACTCCTTGTTCGGGGGATGGACAATGGAGCTTGGCTATGCTAGTTCCTCTTTTGTGGCTGATGCCACAACCATAGCATCCATGGCACCTCCCTTACTCCAGAATTGTTGGTTGGCAGGTAGAGACAGGATTTTATCCAGGTGCTTGGGAATTGGTTCAACTGTGTCCGGTGGGAGATGACGTCGATAAGCTCATCCATGGGGGGAGGGTGTTACCCAAGATGTAGATGGGCCAGCCCCAAAAGCCTCCAGAAACAGTCTCCTCAGGTGAAGGATTTTGGGAGGACCATCCTCCTTCTTTGCTTAAGGATTTCCAGATGTCTCTGAAGGTAACATCTTCAGGTGGTGTTAGGGGGAATCCTTCACCTTCCTCAAAGTCTGTGCCCTCCGTGAGAGACTCCATGGGAGAAGTCTGTGTGCCTCCTTTTGCACAACCTCTTCCTAGGAACCTCTTCAGTGGGGTGGTCTGGGGAGGTATTGAAAGAAGAGGGGAGTCCCTGTGTAGGATGTACATAGAGATGTTCTGGAACTGGCTGTGTGGGACGTACATAGAGATGTTCTGGAACTGGCTGACCCGATGGAACAGGAATGATGGGCTCAGAACTCAAAACAGATGGAGGATGGGGGGGAGGAATTAAGATACAAGAGGATGGTTCTCTGGCTGCAGAGAAAGCCCCTTCTACAACCCAGAAGGCAGACAGACCCGGAGAAAGTTCTCCCTCACCCCTCAGAGCCGAAGCCACCAAGGACAAGAAGTCGGGACTAGCCCCAGATCCACTGCATCCAAACAGAATCAGGCCCAAGATGTCTAGAGCTGAGGCACCCAGGGGAAGGGAATGATTCGAACAAATTGAAGACAAACCCTGTCCCTCGGACCTGACACATACCTCTCAGATCAGAGACCTGCTCTGATCTGAAGACAACTGTACAGAGCTGGTCAGGGTGGCTGTCAGATCTGAAGCCAGGGACTTCTTAGGATCAGATGGCATACCTCTTGGGGATCTCGGATCCTTGGGCTCTGAAACCTGTGGTCAGATTGGAGGAGGAGACAGTTGTCTGGCTGGAGAGCTCATGGATCTGGTAGGGGACAGAGCTAGAAGGACCCCCCATCTGAATTTCAGCCCTAAGGAATCTCTGCATCATTCTGTCCATATACAGATTGGAGAATCTCCTCGAAGATCTAGAGGTGATGGTGTAAGTGGTCTCGAGGGCTTGGTAGGTGTTTGAAATATCTTGGGTGGCACTGATGGAGAAACTGTCTGTATAGTCAGGTTTGAGGTATTGCCCCTAGTTGTCAGGCCAGAGGTGTTAGGATATGATGCTGAGATGGATCTGATAGGTAAGCTGGTACTGGCAGCCAAGGTTGTCAGATCCAAGGACGGAGTAAGGTCCGAGGCCAGACAGAGGCTGGATCTAACATACTCTGATCTGACACTTTCCTCAGTTTCAAGGACAGCTCCAAGGAGAAGGAAGGAGACTTGCGGTCTCTCTTCCTTGGCTCAGAGACCACCTATTTAGTGGGGGTTTGAGCCCAGCAGGTAATGACCCTTTAAGGATCAATTTGTTTCTTTGATCTGAGAGAGCTCTTGGATTGAAAGTACTGCACACCAAACAAGGAGTGTCCAGATGGGCAGCTCCTAAACAGCATACATACTTCTTGTGGGCATCAGAATTTGGAATGTTATGCCCACAAGAAGTGCACTTTTCGAAGCCAGTAGGTTTATCTGGCTTCTCAGACACTGCAACAATAACCAGACAAAAACAAAAAAAAAAACCTAGCCACACACACAAACACGGGATTCAGGCTAACGAAAAAGAAACCAACAAACAACTCGGGTCCCTGTTGCCAGCGAAAACTAAGACACGAGCAGGAGAAAGATCAAATTTAAACTAGTATAACTTTTTTTTTTTTTTTTTAAAAGTACACAAACTAAAAACTAGAAGAACTAGTCACCTAACAGTAGACACACTAATAACTACAAGAACTAGTCACCTAACCTACTTACTTAATGCACTCACACTCTACAAGGGTTAAAGGTTTACAAATGCAGGGGGGAGGAGCAACTCTAACACTATCAGGACACTAACAGCAAACAAGTATTTAGAAAAAAAAGCACTTAACACTCACAGTATTAAGAGAGGCTTGATCTTTCGTCTGACGGGAATGGTGATAAACAAGATGTGGAGGACTTAGGGGTGGTCTAGGGAATTATGGGTAAAGGCAGGAGCTAGAGGCTTGGATCCAAAGTCTAGTGGAAAGCAGCCTCATCAGATGTGAGGATCAGATCCTAGACCTAATAGTGAGGAAGAATGAAAAGGACATCAGAGCACGGATTTATCTCTACAAACTTTTCATGAATAGGAGGGATGGTTACTTATGGTGTCAATACAAACTTTGCCTGGGGTCTGTCTTTATAACATAACTGCTGTTTTAAGTTGGTGGATCTTCACATGAACTTGTGAGAACTGACCAACTGCATTAAATAACATCCTTAACTTGATAAAAATTGAAAATATAACATTATTGGACTTAATATTTGCTACATTGGTATGTTGTACCACCTTATCTGGGAAATTAGGTTATGCACATTTTAGCATTTGCCTGCTGGAGGGAAGGGCCTAAGAAAAAACCTGGTGCAGACAGACTATGATGTTGCACACTTTCACTATGCTCCACACCTCCAGGATGCCATTTATCCACATACTTTTCCCACTCTCCTGAGTGGACCTACATATGGAAAGTGCTGAATTACTGCTTGCTCCCACCTCTCTCTCTACCTCCTTCCCTCACCAGCAGTCCCAAACCTTGGGGGAATAGTATCAGAGTTGTGGGTTGGAGTGATAGACGGAGTGCTTGGCAGCCAAGTATCAAGCTGCAGCACCACGGTAAAATAGCATTCCTTAAGTTACGATTTTATTGATCCTCTTGCATGCCATGCTCAATTTCAAAATAAACCCTTGTGCATGCAAAAGTACTTTTTGACAAAGTACATAGTTCTACTACTGTACTAGAAAAAATGTAAGGAAATTGGTACTACGAGAACTTCATTCACACCTCTAAGAAAATTCCACTGTTAACGTACATAACTTAAAAAGAAACTGAGAAAAATGTTTTCAGCCTATCTTGATCTTTGCAACAGTACTAATATTCTTGCTTTGGTTTATCTGTTCACTCCCAATCCTACAATATGACATCTTTGCCACTATATTTCCTTATAGACAGCTCTCTCCATTCATACAGAGTAGGAGTATTCAGAGAACCTCCATGAGACAGAGCCATTTTTTTGTAATGAATCCCTTTAATTTGTATTCTCTCCCATTATATGAATATATTTCTGTGTGCCTTTTCTGTTTCATGAACAGTAAGAATTTTATAGCTGGAGGAAATCTTTCCCCATACACATGCTGTCAGATTGGGGTGTAAAGTTTCCTGTCATGTATACCCAAGCTGCTCCATTCAACTTCATTAGTGTGCTTTTAATAACTAAGCATAATGTAGGTAATAAACATGAAATAAATGTAGAAAAGAATGAAAATAAAAAAAAAAATGAACTATAGCTTCAGCCTTGAAGGTCCATTTTAACCTTCTAGTTCACTTCATTTTATTCATTATTTTTATTTTCAAGGCTGGTTCTTTCATTTGCTTTGGTTAAAATATACAAACAATAAGTCACAATCAGTGCAAAATGAGAAAAGATCATTAAAATGAGCAAACAGGTCAGAAATACTAATGCCATCTGAAAAGACTAGATCAAAACTGTAGGATTTTTAGGGCTATCACGAATGTCCAGAGTGGATCATTCCCAAACCTAGTTTGGAAGCAAGTTCCAAAGATACTACACACAGGGCTAGCAAAACATCTAACACCATATGTTTCATGTCATACCACTGGAACCACTAACAGATTCAGAGTGGAAGAGCACAGGGCAAGAGTCAGCTAATTTTTTGAAACACAAAGGGCCAAAATCATGTACGGTTCAGAACAATACCAAGACATTAAAACTATGTGAATGCATAGATAAGGTAGCCACTGCAGACTATGAAGCATGGGAGTGATGTGATAATGCAGAAAAGCAGTGAGTAAAGATACTGAAAAATTCAGCACTGCGCAACCCCTGCTAGAGGGTACTGTGGTAATCAAAATGGATATTAATAAAAAAAAAACTGAACCATCACCAAAAAACCTTTAGCAGCCTTAGGTCAACTGGTGCCCTAGGCAAAAGGGCTCCACGGCGCCACCCACCACACCATCTGGTGCCTCCATTCTAGTCTACTTACACCAAATAAATACTGGAAAAGCGCCCCTACTAGAGCAGCGCCCTAGGCGGCCACCTAGTTGGCCTATGCCTAAGGCCGGCCAGAAATCACGTGCATGATGATGGTGATTCCTTAGATATTAAGAGCAGGCCTTCAGAAAAAGCAGACTCTCAGTCATAAATTTCACTACTGTAAATGGTGGTGTCAAAGGATGAGCTGTGGAGTCTCTCAAGATGTTAGCAGCTACTGGGGCTTCAGTCTTGTAGTTGCCAAGTTTCAATCACTATTTTTCATCCAAAGGTGGATACAGTCAACATAATTTTGTAAGGGTAGTGACAGAAAAAAAAATTATGTTCTTACCATAATGTTCCGTCTATGTTGTTCATCTTTATTCATTACTGATGGGTGTCGGTTCCATCATCAGAACCGATCTGGCCTTATAACAAGCTCGTGTCAGCCAAAAAACTCTCGAGCTAAGCTTTACCCATAGTACTCCTCTCCCTGTTAGCTCAGATTGAGTTTGCCCGTGATAAAGAAAGCCGAGACTTTTTCTGAGCAGGTCCCCTAATGTGGAATTAAGACTAAATCCCAACCTCCAGGAGCCCCTTAGAGGGGGAAGGAGGGTGGGATGTAAATGAATGAAGATGAACAACACAGATGGAACATTTGTTGTTAATCTTCATTCATTCCTTACTGATGGGACAGAGTCCCTAGCTACTTTGTGTCCTGGGAGGCACTATGGAAGAATGTTCCTGAGCACCACTGAACCAAAGGATGCTCTCCACCCGGAGACCAAATCCAATTTGTAATGAATGATAAAGGTATGAGAGGTAGCCCATGTTGCAGCTGCACAGACATCAGCCATTGAAGCCCTTGAGTGAAATGCAACAGAAGTCACCACTGATCTGGTGGTGTGTACTTTCACCTTGCTTGGTAGAGCAATTTAATTATGTTGGTAGACACAGCATATAGAATTTCTCAACCACTTAGATAAAGTTACCTTAGAAACACAGTTTCACCCAATTTTGGCCCTGAATAGAAAACAAATAACTGATCAGATTTATGTACTGATTTAGTTCTGTCTAGATAAAAGTGTAATTGTCTATGTACATCCAAGTAAATGAAGGCAGTATTCTCCCTAGTTTGAAAAATGACTGGTAGGTCAATTGTCTGATTAATAGTTCTGAAATAACTTTGAGCAGGAAGAAAGGATTCGTCTGGAGTGATACTCTGTCCTTATGAAATACCATGTAATGATATTTTATGCACAAGGCCTGAAGCTCAGATATACATCTTGCTGAAATGAAGGCTACTAAAAATGGGGATTTCCAGGATAAGAACTTTATATCGCAGGTGGCAGCAGATTTAAAAGGTGATCGTGTCAGAGACTGCAGTATTAATGTTAAACTCCAAGGTTCGATCCATTCTTTGAAGGGTGGTCTGATGTGTAAGACCCCTTTCAAGGAGGTTTTACAGAGACTATGGGAAATTAAAGATAAGTCTTGGTATCCATTGTGGAAGTTTGAGATAGCAGCCACATCTACTCGAATGGTGGAGGCCGCCGCTTCTGAATGAAGAAGGCTTGACAAATAATTGAGTACTGTACTAACAGGGGCCGAAATAGGGGTCTAGCTCTTTCTGTCAGGACCAAATAAGGAATCTCTTCCACTTGCTAAGATAGACTTTCCTGGTGGATGGTTTGTGTGAAGTCAGAAGAATGTTATGTACAGGAGAGGTAAGGTTATTCTGGCTGGCAATTACTGGAAGTGGAGAAACCCAGCAGTCAGCTTGAGACTGGATATATCTGGGTGCATCAACCCTGTGGGTACAACAGTAATTCTGGAGTTGGATCCAGAATCCATGGTTGTGTACTAGGTGAGGCCAAAGGAAAGGAAACCAAACTTGTCGAGGCCAGTAGGGTGCAATGAGGATTACTCTGCTTCTCAACCCAAGGTCTTCTTTAGAAATTGTGCGATCAGGGGAAGGGGAGGGAAAGCATAAAGAAGTCCTGTGGGCCAATCGTGTATTAGAGCGTCCCTCGGGGACTTCCCCTGTGGGGGATTAAGGCAAAGTAGCCGTTGCATTTGTGATTTGCTGATGAGGCGAATAGGTCGAAACAAGGCTGGCCCCAGCAGCTGAAGATGTCTGCCGCTATGGTTGTATTG
This sequence comes from Protopterus annectens, assembly GCF_019279795.1. Classification (NCBI taxonomy): domain Eukaryota; kingdom Metazoa; phylum Chordata; order Ceratodontiformes; family Protopteridae; genus Protopterus; species Protopterus annectens. The sequence goes on from NC_056729.1 coordinate 562,271,570, forward strand.
AGGGACCACTTGTGAGACAGGAGGATGCATCTGCTCAGTTTGTCTGCAATCATGTTGGAATCCCTAGGAATGTACACTGCTATCAGAAAGCGGTTGGAAGCTATTGCCTAACTCTCATGGCTTCTTGACACAACGGGTAGGACTTGATTACCCCTTGTTTGGAAAGGCCACAGAAATACTTCACTAAAAGAATCACAGGCCTAAAGCAGATGGCCTACACTGACCGCCTTAAAAAACTCCAGCTATACTTTGTCGCATATCGTCTACGCAGAGGTAATCTCTGCTTAACATACAAGGCCATGTCAAACCCAGAGCTGTTGGACATGCTACACTTAAAGAAATCCCAATCCCTCAGAGCCATATGCTCCAGGGATCTAAACCTTGTCATCACAATAAACAAAACATGCTGGAGGGATAGGTTCCTGACAAACAGACTCCCCAGACTCTGGAATAGACTGCCCATACATAACAAGCAGAGCGCCTCTTTGGCCCCCTTCAAAAGGAACCTTGACAATTGGATGGGAGAGAAAGGAAATTCACCCTGGAGATCACATCAGTCACCATGCTAGACAGGGGTCCAGGTAAGTAAATAGTGTGGGAAGAAATAGCCAGGGAATTGTTATGGCTAGGCTTGTATAGACCCTAGGGCCGATAGCTTAGTGCCAACCTATGATATACCAGACCACCAACATGTTGTTGGACTGGATGGAAGGACAGATTGAAATGCTTGCAACACTAGAAGCACCGCCCTCAGTTCTAGAACACTGATATGCAGACTGGCCTCCACAGGGGACCAAGTGCCTTGGACGGTCTTTCCCTGGAAGTGCCCTCCCCCCCCACCCTATCAGGGAAGCATCCATGGTCACTATGGCCTTGGGCTGAGTTGGGGAGAAAGGGCAACTCCATAGGTCTTCTTGTGACTTTATCCACCAAGTTAAATCTTGTTTGCATCGGTTTGTTATGCGGATCTGAAAAGACATAGGGTGTTTTGAAGGGCACCACTGTGTTAGTAGGAACCACTGAATGAAGGAGTCTCGTGTAGTTTAGCCAGGGGAAATATTGTAATTGATGCTGCCATTGATCCTAGCAGTTGGACAGTCTGAGCTCGCACTTTGTCTTGGGAGATTATCATGGAGTTGGGACCTCAGTCTTTCTAATCTGTGATCTGGAAGGGAGACTAGGCAAGACTTGAGTATTGAAAGTTGCTCCTATGAATTCCAGGGTTTGAGAATGAGTAAACTTGTATTTTCCCGGTTTATTAAGATTCCTAGGTAATTTGCTAGTTTGAGTGTGCAATGTAAGGCTGTAACCAGTAGACGTTTGGTGGGGGTGGTAAGGAGCCAAACATCTTAAGTATGGAAACACTCTGAATCCTTGCAGTCTCAAGTGAGCTGTTACCTCTGCCATGCATTTGATAAACACACTGGGGGCTGTAGAGTCCAAAGGGCAGCACCCGGAATTGGTAACGACTGGGTCCCAGCCGAAAGCAAAATAATCTTCTGGAGTGTTTGTCCATTTTTATGTGATAATACGCATCCTGAAGATCTATCAAGCACATACAACATCGTCTTACATCAGGAAGGGTAGAATAGACTGAACCATGACCATCCGGAATGTTGTTTGACAAATTTGTTCAGAATGCGAGATCCTTGATCAGTCTCCAGTTTCCTGTCTTTTTTTGGCACTAAAAAGAACCTTGAGTAAAATCCAGATCCTATTTGGTCTGGTTGGATTGCTTGGATGACGTTTTTGAAACAGCTTTCATATTTCTTGAGCTGCTGCTTCCCTTTGACTGGGTGGAAAGTTGGGAATGTGCCTTAATGGCTTTGGGCAAATATTGAAAGTTATGTGGTATCCTCTGGCGATTATAGTCTGCACCCATGAATCTGTGGTTATTGTTTGCCAGGCAGGGTGGTGCAGACACAAACATCCCCCAACTGCTTCCAGAGGAAAGCAATCAGGCTACTCTTCAGGAGCGCCAACAGGGCTGCCCAGAGAAAGAATCTTTGGACCCCTGGTTACTTGGACCCCCCTCTGCCTCTGGAGGGGCATCTTCCAGATGAGTTGCCCCTTCTGCCCTGGAGGGGGCAAACACACCACGTCATGGAAAGGACCCTGGGATTTCTTGTGTCACATCTTTTCACTCTTCTGATTACTAGAGTAGGATCGTTGGGGATGGAAAAATGTATGCCCACGGCAGAAAAGGTCTTGCCATCCTTTTCACACCTGGCTAATGTGTCTTTCACTTTCGGGCCAAAGAGGGAAGAAGCTTCCACTGGAACGTTAAAGAAAGGAAGACTTAAAAGGGTCCACAAAGTTTCAAAGGTGTATCCAGGTGGGATGCCTCATGACAACACCTGAACCTGCAGCTCCAGCCACCCCTTCAAGTTGTGTGAGAGATCAACCACATGGATGAGTTGGATATATATTCTAGGGCTGCAAGCTGCATACCTCGTCAGAAACTGCTCCTGCCAAAGTTTCAGAAAGTTCCGAGATTAGGTCTCTCTGGAGTCTGGTAAAGTGTTCCAAGTAATTCAAGGACTGAATGGCAAAGGTCAATGAGGCAAACACTCACTTCCCTAACCTGTCCATTGCCCAAGACTCCCTCTTTGGGGAAGACAGTATGGCTCTCCTCGGCGAGCTCTTTCTTAGTGGCCACTGCCACAACCATAGCGTCTACCAGGACGACTTTGGACCAATGTGGACTTTTTTCCGGTAGGGATAAAATTTTGTCTGGTCTCCGGGGATTGGTTCAATGGTATCAGGACTGTTCCATGCACGCTGCACAATGAATTGGACTAGTTCATCTGCAGACGGGGTCACCCAGGAAGTAGAGGGTTGAGCATGAAAAACCTGCAAGAATATGGACTCCTCAGAGGAGGAGTTGGTGGGCTTCCACCCCCCCCCGCTGTTTTAAGATTTCCAGTATGTCTCCAAAGGAGACATCCTCAGGGGGTGACCGTTGGGACCCCTCCCCTTCACTGTAGTCCACATCTTCAGTAAGGGACTCGTGGTACCTCTTCAACGGGGGCTTCTGAAAAGGACTCCAAAGAGAGGGTGCCCTATGGCAGCGTACCTTAATGCGCTTGTGCTCGATGTCCCAATGTGGTGGACTGTGTCAGCTGCTGTTCAGAGAGAGGATATAGATAGTACTCTGACACCGAAAATTTGTCTACAGTGGCAAGGGCCCACTCCATCACTTGGAAAGCTGGCCCTCCTGAAGAGGGACAACCTCAGAAGCGGGGTCACACCCCGCTCTGATGAACCCACTTCCAAGGAAGGAGCCACAAGAAGACTTGGTGCTGCCAAGACTGCCGGAACAGTAGTAGATGGCACCATAGAAAAAATTGGCAGCATACTAGGGGTCACGGTGACAGCAGCCCAGTCACGATCCAGAGGATGGCTCGGCTCTGAATGAGTCGTTGACCAAAGGGGTCGGCTCTGGAACGAAGGTGAGGGTCCATCAGTGGAACTGAAGGAGTGGGAACTGAAATAGGCATCTGTGTTGGGTGCTTCGATACCTGCAAGGAGGTCAAAGGAGGAGACTATGCAGGAGCCTGTTTCCAACTCCGGCTGGGAGGGGAGTTTTGGAAGGTGTTGTAATCCCTCTGGCTGTCAATAGCTGATCCACAAGTCGCACCACGTCCACTTCTGAGAGGCTCCTGGAGGAGCAGGTTGATATCCCCAACAGTGAAGCGGGCCTTTTCAAGAAAGGGCTATACTGTTGCCCAAAGAATGGATCCACCGTAGGGGGGGGTATCTCATCCGAGCAGTAGTTTCTCTTTTCGACACCGTGGTCTCAGGACCAGTAAAGATGCATGGGGGGTGACTGGCATAGGGTAAACTATTTTTGGTGCTGAAAAGGAGATCGGAGTCGACGTGGTAATCATAGGCATGGTTTTTGCAGTAATCTTCATCAGTACCAAGGGTGGTACCGAGGTAGGTACTTTTAGCTCTGGAGCCGAGAACAGCACTGTGGAGGGGGGTTGAGACCCTGGTGCCAACATTCATCAATTTTGGAATTTTGGTGTTCGGTTCCAAAGGCTTAGAGTTAGTGACATAGGGTGAAGACAGAACCAAATGGCTCTTATGTTTGTGTTCTTTCTTGGGAGGGGGTGAAGCCTCCGACCCAGGAATAGCCTCTGCAAAGGGGGTTAATTGGCCCTTGAGTATCAGTTTGTTTTTCCTCTCGTTAATTGTGCAAGAACTAAACGCCTTACAAATTTCACACGGAGGATGTATAGATAGGTGGAGGACCACCCAGACAGTAGACGCAAGCGGTATGGGGGTCCGAATTCGACATTTTGCGACCACACTAGTCGCACTGTTTAAATCCAGTTGTTCCTTTCTTTTCCGACATAGAAAAGGATAATCCAAAAAATAACACACTAAAATTAATATACACTCAAACAAAACCAACAGAGAAAAAAGAAGGGTCTAAACTCTCTCTCTCTCTCTTTTAGGTTTTTTAAACAGATAAAGGAGGGAAAGAGGAGAAAAAGGAGGGAATTACCTCAGAGGGTAGAGGGAAAGGTAAGAATACCCAAGAATTGGTAAGAAAAGAGAAAGGGAGGCACTAAAGCAGATATATAAACTAGCAACTAACAAGTAATATATATAATAATAAAATGTAGCATTAAAGCGCTATTAAAGGAATTTTTAATAGAAAACTTCTAATCACTTAGCTGAGAGCTGGCTTGGCAAGTCTTGATAACTACACGGCAAATGAGATCTGAGCTAACAGGGAGAGGGGCACTATGGGTAAAAGCTTAGCTCGAGGGTTTTTTTGCTGGCACAAGCTTGTTATAAAGCCAGCTCAGTTCTGAGAACGGAACAGACACCCATCAGTAAGGAATGAATGAAGATTAACATCAGATGCAATACATTTCCTAAGAAATGGGCTATTACAGCTATATGTCACTTACATAGCAGTGAAGACAAAGGCCTACCCTTAGGAAGGCTTCTCATGGGGTAACATACATACAGTGATTAACAGTGGATCCATAGATGGAAACCTGTGGCACTTTGAAGGCCTAGTGTCCGTTATTCTAAGACAGTATTAGTTCTGGTTTAAGCATTTGGGCTTAGGACCAGTTATTTTACATTAAGGTGTGGTCTGCACTCTTGTGGGAAGAGAGGGTAGATTCTGCCCTTCTGAGCTGGGAGTTTCTGGTTAAAGGCTTATTGTGCCTGCTTATTTGAAGTGTTTCTTTCTGAAATTGGTATGCCTTGTTTGCTGTAGCGTAGACTAAATTCAGACCTGCTGAATCTAAGCTTTGTTTGTATAACTTGAGCACTAATCCAGACCATATTTTTTTTAGAGAAGGTTCCCCTGGGCCCTAGTGGCAGGAGTGTGCAGTTAGAACTTGTCTGATCGAAGACTGCCAAAACGGGGCTCAGTTTTTAGCTTTTTATTGGTTAATTTGTTTAAATCAATTTGCTACTGTTATATTAAAAAATATATACTTTATGCATCACCGCTTTAGCTAGGGTTAAACTATTCCTGGCGCCATAAAGTCTGCTCTTCAAATTTTCCCTTAGAACTAGCCAGTTTTTTTAGTTTTAGCACTCAAAATCTGTTTATTTGAGCACAGCACTTGTTCAGAACTCGTAAGCACTAAATAAGCTACAAATTACTACAGCACTCAACTTTCCTCACTTGTCTAGAGGATAACAGTTTTTAGTACTTAATAAGTAAGCACTTATCCAGGCATGTCTAAAGGTCAGCTCCCGGTGTTTTCTCCTGTCTACCTGATGAATCTGGGTATCTTGTGGCAATGCAGCAATTGCCTCATGTACACAGACAACTCTCTCCTCCTACCACCCAACACTACAATCTGTGAGAGATGCACTTATATAGCCAAACTGGAAGCAAAGCTCTCTTCACCCAAGACTGGACTAGACAGTCAGGAGGAGAAGGTAAATACTTGCACCATACCACACTCATCACATAGTCCCTCAAAACCTACACCACCAAAACACACACAGAGCAACACAAAACATAGACCTACATTCGCGGAGGCTCTCAATAAAAATTTTCTCAAGCAACAGAGACCTCCAAAGTAGAAACGCCTGCAACCTCCACCCCCCCCCCACAACACAACCCAAATGACACACAGCCCACAAACTCAGTGTGCCAATCAACCACAGCATAGTACCCAACACTCTAGTCATAGGTGACTCTATAGTCAGGCACACTAATTTTCCACTCACCAGGCTAAAGGAGAAAGTTACTGTCAGCTGCCTGTCTGGTGCCAGGATCTGCCACATAACGCACACACTCAGGTCACTCCACAAGTACAAATATGACTTTGTCATTGTCCACGTAGGTGTGAATGACCTGATACGTACCTCCCTGGACTACATGAAGAAAGACATGGAAGAGCTCTCCGATCTTGTAGCCCAGGCAGGTATGACCCTAGCACTGAGTAGCATCCTGCCATCACCCAGAATGATACCACAGTACAAGGACAAAATGATTGACTTCAACAATTGGCTAAGCTTCTGGTATCATTCTAAGGGGAGCCAGTGTCTGTCTGCCTGTGATGACATGATTGACAGACCACAATGCTTTGCCAGAGATGGCCTGCACCTGTCTCCCTTGGGATTCCAGATACTGGCTAAGGCTCTTGCCATCGCTATAGTGCCCTTTTCAGGCAAGGTTCAAATGATAAATTCAGCACCGTGACTAGCCTGGTCTGCAAAGCTATGGAGCGTATCATGGAAATTATAAACAAAGACATTGGGAACCTCCAAACACTGGATCCTACCCAATTCGGCTTTGTTAAGGGCAGATCTTGCCTCTTGAACCTGGTCGACTTCTTTGAAACAGTCACCAAGGCCATAGATGAAGGGAAGGTAGCCCACACAGCCTACCTGGACCTCATAAAAGCCTTCGACACAATACCCACTCGGGCATCATAAATAAGCTCACCAGCTTAAATATCAACCCCTATGTCACAAGATGGGTTGCAAACTGGCTCAGGGATAGAGCACACATGGTCAGAATTGCAGGTGCCATGTCAGACTCTACACCAGTTACAAGTGGCGTCCCACAAAGCTCAGTCCTGGGACCTCTCTTGTTCGGCATATATTTCTCGGAGGTACAGACTAACATGGGAGAACTATGGCTTACCAAGTTTGCAGATTACTGCAAACTGGGTGCCATAATCGACTCGCCGACCGACACAAGCATCCTCCAAAAGAGTCTCACAGAGACGGACAACTGGTGCCAGAGCCATGGCCTAAAGCTAAATCCCAAAAAGTGCATAGTCGTCTCCTCTGGGAAAAACAAAGTGCCCACAAATTACCACATAGGTGGTAATCCATTAAGTACGGAAGTAGTAATTAGGGATTTGGGGACCCAAGTAGATAGCAATCTCTCATTTGGCAATCACTTTGCCAGTGGTTAGAAAGACCTTCTATATAGCCCACCTGATCACGAAAGGGTTCACATCTAGATCAAGAGAGGTCATTGTGCCCCTCTACTCATCAGGCCCATAATTGAATACAATGCCCCATTTGGGAAGTACCTTACCTGACACCTGCAGCAACTGGAAAGACCCAAAAAGTACCTCACCAAGAGGATCAAGGGACTCAAACAGATGCCCTATGTAGTTAGGCTAAAGAAACTCCAGCTCTACTCAGTTGCTTACCGCCTACTCAGAGGCAATCTGTGCCTGACGAATAAAGCCATGTCCAAACCAGAATTAATGGACATGCTCCACCTCAGGAAATCCAAATCCCTTAGAGCTACATGCTCCAGGGACTTAAACCTCAGCACAGAAATAAATAGGACATGCTGGAGGGACAGATTCATATCCAGAGGCTCCCCTCACTCTGGAACAAAATCCCAATCCATGTTAGGCAGAGCCCCTCAATGACCCTCTTCAAAAGAAATCTTGACTAGTAGATGGGAGATAGTAGGTTTACCCCTGGGATCTCTTCTGTGTTCCCTACTAGACAGAGGCACAGTAAACTAACCTTAAAAGGGCCATCTTCTGTGACCTACTATACAGAGGCACAGTCATCTAATCTAAAAGGGTGGCGAAAGCCAAACACACTCTGGCGAGGCTTATAAATGCCCTAGGGCAGATAGCCTAGTATCAACCTATGAACCTAAGGTACAAGCAAGCAAAATCTGAGGGTAATGCTACTCAATGCTAGAAGTCTAAACCTTCACTCAAGGCACTCCTTAAATGGAGAACATCGACATCTGTGCAGTGACAGAGACCTGGTTCAAGGCTCCAGAGAGCACCCCTGCATTCCAGGCTGTAATCCATACCACACCTTTTGGCCACCTAACCTGGACCGAAACACTAAAGGTGGAGGCGTGTCCATATTCATTAAGGATATCCACACCTCCAGACTAGTTGCTCAGCATAATGCATCCGAAATTATCCAAGTGCAACTAACTCTGGGCAAGACTGCAATCCATATTATAACTTGCTACAGATCCCTCACCATGCCCCAGGATTCCCACTCCTCATTTCATGATACACTGGAAAATATTAGGGTACAACCCAACATCCTAATAATGGGCGATTTCAACTACCCCACCATTAACTGGGAAAACTACTCATGTACCAACTCTTTTGCTCAACGTTTTCTGGAATTCATAAATTCCAACGCCTTGGGATTAACTTATCCATACCCCCACCAGGGGCAGCAATATCCTAGACCTAGTCAGTACCAACATGGGCGACCGGTGTTCCACACCAGAGGTCAATTCCTCGTTGGTCAGATCAGACCACAAGCTAATCAGCCTAGACATCCACATCCAGCCCCCACCCCCCATTAGGGAAACCACTGTAAAAAAATTCTTCAAAGCCAACTTCATGCTTAAGACAGAAGTGGCAAACTTCACGACACCCATGCAGACGGACAATACAGGTACGACTGCTGAATCCTACACAAATGCACTTTATAAGCCCTTAGACGAGTGCATGGCTCGTGCTATCCCTAACAGAACCAAGATGCTACGCTCCAAAAAAAGGAAGCCAGTCTGGTGGTCCCTTGCCATAAACAAACTCTACAACAGAAGAAAGAAACTGTTGCAAAAAAAGAGTAAAATCCCATAACTGGAAGAACTCCCTGGTCAGCCTCAGTAAGAAGCTGAGATCCCGCATAAAATCCTCCAAAGCTAGTTATGAAAACAAAAATCGGCACAGATTCTAAAGACAACCACAAAGCATTCTATAGCTATGTCAAGAATGGCAACACTCAGATCTGCTCTGAGTTACAGCACAATGGCAATAAATATACAGAAACAACTGATATTGCCAACATCCTGGCAGATAGGTTCAGTGCTAACTTTACCCCCCCCCCCCCGCCACAAAGGGCCCATCTCCATACCAGAAGAATGCAAAGTTCCTGTAATCATGGCTGCACAGGTAAAAAACACACTCTCCAAAGCCAAAAATACAGCATCCATGGGACCTGACAACATCCCAGGCTGCGTTCTACATGAACTACAGAATGAACTGGCATCCCACCTAGGCACCATCTTCAATCATAGCCTGACCTCAGGCTTTGTGCCCACTGAATGGCGCACAGCGACTGTTATCCCACACCACACTCCACAAAGGGGAAGCCACCACGGACCCTGGGAACTACCGCCCCACTATCTTAACGAGCCTGGTCTGCAAGGCCATGGAACGTATCATCATGGAACTTATAAACAAAGACATTGGTAATCTCCAAACTCTGGACCCCACCCAGTTCGGGTTTGTAAAAGGCAGATCATGTCTCCTAAACCTGACAGACTTTTTTGAAGGAGTCATCAAAGCCGTAGACGAAGGTAAGGTGGTTCAGACTGCCTATCTAGAGCTCGCCAAGGCTTTTGACACCATCCCCTACTCTGGGATTATAGATAAACTCAATAAACTAGGTTTAAATTCCTATGTCACAAGATGGGTTGCCAACTGGCTCACTGACAGAACCCACACTGTGAAAGTAGCAGACTCCAAATCCGACTTCAGACCAGTGACAAGTTGAGTACCACAGGGTTCAGTCCTGGGTCCTCTCCTGTTTGGTATCTACTTTTCTGAAGTACAGGCTAACACAGAAGGTCTTTGGCTAATGAAGTTCGCAGATGACTGCAAACTAGGAGCCATAATTGAAACTCCTAATGATGTGGACATCCTACAAAAGGGCCTCACTGATACAGATGCCTGATGTCAAAGCCATGGCCTCATGCTCAATGCCAAAAAGTGCACAGTCATCCCCTTTGGTAAAAACTCTGTACCCATGAGCTACCACATAGGTGGTAGTCTAGTTAACACCGAAAGTGAGATAAAAGACCTTGGGACACAGGTGGACATTTGTCTCTCCTTTGATAATCACTTTGCCAGAGTAGTCAGGAAATCCCTGTACATGGCACAACTCATCACAAAAGGTTTCTCATCCAGGAAAAAAAGAGGTCAATGTTCCCCTCTACTCGTCACTTATTAGACCCATTATAGAGTACAATGCCCATTTTGGTATGTACCTCACAAGACAACAATAATTGGAAAGGCCTCAAAAATACCTCACAAAGAGGACTACCGGCCTCAAACAGATGCCCTACACAGACCGGCTCAAAAAACTCCAGCTTTACTCCATCGCATATCGCCTACTCAGAGGCGATCTCTGCCTAACATACAAAGCTATATCAAACCCAGAGCTGTTGGACATGCTCCACTTAAAGAAATCCCAATCCCTCTGAGCTACATGCTCTAGGGACCTAAACCTTGTCACCACAATAAACAAACATGCTGGAGGGAAAGATTCCTGTCCCAGAGACTTCCCATACTCTGGAACAAACTATCTATATCACACAGAGCTCCTTATTAGCACACTTCAAGCAAAATATTGATGATTGGATGTGAAATAAGAAATTCACCCAGGGGATCACCTCTATGGCTCTGCTCAAAAGGGGCACAGAAAAATAATTTTCTTGGGTGGTGAAAGCCAGGGTACCTTTTTGGCTAGGCTTCTATACGCCCTAGGGCCTATAGTATGAACCTATAAACTCTACAGTTCAAAGAATAGCAGTACGATAAAGGAAAAAATAAGAGAGAGACCAGCCTCTGGGTATGTTCTGAATGGTTATGAGACCTCCAAGAGAAAAGTATGCTGAGCTAATTAATGAACTACAATACAAAACATCTCTGCACATTTTATAATCAAAAGCAGCTGAGAATACCTTGAGTGTTTATGTAGCTGACATCCTAACCTCAGACAACAGATCATTCACCATCTTTTCCAATAACTAGTTGTAGGGTGGTTCTTGGATGTCATGTAGACAGATGCTTGACTACTGGATGGTCCCACAATAATGGTTAGCAGCTTAACTTCTACTAGGACAGAGCTAGGGGAATCACCACAAGATGAACTAAAAAATCAAGCTGAATGGCTGGTGCTGACACTGAACCTCTGTCCATCTGGAGCAATTTTTTTCCTCAAACTATAAATTTGGAGTCTTTTGCCAAATACTCCAGCACTGATGCTGCTATAAATTCGGTCACTAAAGCAGCCTTTTCAGAAACCACATCTCCTCTGAAATAACAATGGTTTGAGCAGGAGCAACTGAAACAGAAGGAAAGGGGGTGGGGTTACAAGAGGAAGGAGGACAGAGCAGGATTTTTGGCAAGTGTCCTAGTTTAATGGTGCTGTGTCCCTAAAACCTGAAAGGCTTTTCCACAGCCCTATGCCTTTTTGTAGTGTTTTGAAAACTCCCCATGCTATTTTTTCTTCGCTTCTCACAGGAGGTAAAACATAAAGGAAGGTCTAGTTTTCCCATTAAGGTTTAAGCAGATTTCTACTGTGCCAAGGACAGAAGACTATACTGCACAATGAAAAACCTAGAGGTTCTGGTGCATTTTAAGGTATTTTTTACTTAAAGTTACACTGTGTTGACAAAAATACCCATAACTAGAAAAAAATCACAAGTAGAAATTTTAAAACTCTGTATACGCTGAATACTGAAAACAAAAAAGTTCTCTCAGAAAAGGAAGCAGATGATGGACTGCCCAAGTTGCAAAGGATACTATACTTCAGAAGCAAAAAAAAAAACAAAAAAAAAAAAAAAACAAAACCGAAGCGAACTTGGGCTGCATGCACATTTCATGTAGACAGTCACACCAAGGAATACTCCTCGGACCTGGAAGAAAGAACATCTGAATGTTCTACTCCAGTGACCTTTAAGGTGGTCCTCTGCTGTTGGCATGCACTTGTCCTTTAACATAACTAGACTGCTGCAAAAGAAACTAGAAAAATGCCTTTAATGTCTATTTTTATTGAGATTCAATAAAAGGGACGCAACTTAAGTTGGACGTACTGAAATATTTTGGTATGTTCACAAGCCTGATTATTAAAACACACATTGTTATATCAAGTGGTGGTGATAATAAAATAAAAAAAACATTAAAGCCATGTTGCAACACTGAGGTCACTGGCCACATGCCAAAGAGCAGACTGTAGTGCAGTACTGATCAAATGGGCTAAAAAATGTTTTATAACTGGTTAAGTATAGGCTTGATAATAAACTGAAGGTGATACACAAGTAATTCAATGCAAGTGATTCCAATAATAAGTCAGCCACAAAAAGAGAACTTATTCCACTTTAGTTGTCCCTAGGCCTACTGCATTTGCATAAGCTGACAGTATTTCCACAATCTGTTTAGTTTCTAGTGTCAGACGAGCTTCAGTTAACCAGTCCTGTGCTACCCGTCTTGGTTCCCCTTGTAGCTGGTTGACAAACTTCGCAGCCAACTCTAGGTCTCCACGCTCAATGCAGTAAGAGGCATATGAGAGCAGATTAAATGGGTTCAGGTCTTCTGGGTTTAGCTCAGATGGTGGCAGTCGTTCCTTGGGTTCAAAAAGTAACAAGGCCTGCAAGTAAGATAGGAAATACTGGTATAGGGTGTTGTGTGTTTCATCAATCAAGGCCACTTGTCTTGCTTGTTTACGGATCCTATGAAAACGTACTCTTAGAGATTCTTCACTGTAGACTCCACGTGCGAGGGACTCCGGAGGAAGTGCTGAAATTAAGGCCTGGGTGAATTTATTATCTGGGCAACTGACTGCCAATGCCTGGATGGCTGGGTCAAGAGGTTCAGTAGGGCTATCATTAGAAGCAGTTTTCATTGTGTGCTTCAAACCTTCCATGCAAAGCCATAACTGATGTGCTTTTCTGGCTTCTTCTTCAGCAGCTGCATGACCTGGAAATAAAGACAAAATAATACATTTTACTTCCATGATATGAAGCATCATTACAATGCCATTACATACATGAAACTCTATAAGTGCAAGGCTAAGTGTGTGGCATTGAAGAAAACTACTGCCCATTTTTAGCCTTTGCTAAAAAATAAGTCAGTGTGACCAAGAAAAATACCAAAGTGTTGCAAATTACACTAGCCTTCCTTTCCACGGAGTATTACTCGTGCTCAAGCAGTCTACAGTCAGAAATACTTAAAATGTGCTTAAACGTCAGTAGTCCCCTTAACACTTTTTTAAAGTTGGAATGCACCAAGAAAAGACATCACTGGAATTGTATGCTGTCATACTATGGAACTTCTATTGATTTTTACACCTTCAATCAAAAATGTTTTTAGATGTAGGATGATGTAGTACATCACACACATGGTATAGACATGAAAATGCAGAAAAGTAAGATCATCACAATTATAAAATGCCATCTACCAGTCAGTTTACCCACTTTAATATTCACCAGAAGATGCCAACAATAAGAAACAATGAAAGAGATAAAAATGCAAAACCAGCACAATACATTAAAGCTTTGGTTACTAGTCAGATCACCTGCATTAATAATTCACAAGATGACACACAACAACATTAAAGTGCATTAGCCATGTTATTTTCCTTACCTTTCCATCATGGAAGAGAGTGTCAAAATGCATGTTTTCTCCCTTGGCAAATGCTTGTGGATGCAGATGGCTTGGGGGGGGGGGGGGGGCTTTTAAATATACTACTAAACCTATGAGCCTGTCATATGGGACAAAATGCAAACTTTAACCTCTGTGACTTCAGCCCAAGGAAAGCCTGAAGTGTATAGGTTCATAGGTAGGGTACTAGGCCATCTGCCCGAGGGCATTTATAAGCCTAGCCAGAGTGTCAGCTTTCGCCGCCCCATTGATTAATTAAATGAGCCTATGTCAAGAAGAGCCAATGAAGTGCTCCCAGGGGTGTATTTTCTGTTACCCATCCACTCGTCAAGGTTTCTCGAAGAGTGTTAGTGAGGGGCTCTGCCTAATGTAGTTAGGAATTTTGTTCCAAGGCATGGGGAGTCTCTGTGACAGGAATCTATCCCTCCAGCATGTTCTATTTATTGTTGTGGCAAGGTTTAGCTCACTAGAGCGAGTGGGCTCGCAGTGACTTGGATTTCTATAGGTGGAGCATGTCCATCAATTCTGAGTTGGACATGGCTTTTGTAAGTCAGGCAGAGATCACCTCTGAGTAAGCGATATGCCAATCAGTACAGCTGGAGTTTTTCCAGTCGGGCTGAATAGGACATATGTTTGAGACCAGTAAATCCTCTTGGTGAGGTACTTTTGTGGTCTTTCCAGCTGTTGGAAGTGTCTTGTGAGGTACATCACAAATGGGGCATTGTAATCTATAATGGGTCTGATGAGTGACGAGTAGAAGGGCACTATAAAGTACAGTTTTGTACCTACCATAAATGTAGATGTTCGAAGATCCACATTGCTGCAGTCCTTACACTTGGGTAGTCCGCTGTCCTCGGTCGGCCCGAATATCAAAGTATAAGGCTGACGTCGGTCAAGGCGCATTTGACTGACATCAGGACGTCAGGGTACAAATGCGCATGACCGACGTCATATCCTCAGTCTTTTCTTGCCCCAGATGTCAGAAGACCCTAAAAATAAAGGTCAAAACCAAAAGACAGCAAACAACCAACCAACCACCCTTGCACTAAATATATGTACAATATATACAATATACACAATATGTACAACCCAACCCACACAACCACCTCTAACTGCAGAGGGGAAGGAGGGAGGGTAAATTGGACTGCAGCAATGTGGATCTTCGAACATCTACATTTATGGTAGGTACAAAACTGTACTAGGTTCTTCATCTCACATTGCTGCAGTCCTTACACTTGGGTAGAATCCCAAAGCAGAGGTAAGGGAGGATGGCTAAACTACAAGGAAGCAGGAGCTGCCAAAATGCCCTGCAAAACAGCAGTGGCAAAACCAGCCCTGGATTTAGAGTAAAGTGGCAGGTGATAATGCCTAGAGAAAGTATGCACTGAACTCCAAGTAGCTGCCTCCAAAATATCCTTGGTTGCCACTCCCTCAAAAAGCTGTTGAAGTGGCAGTAGCCCTAGTGGAATGAGGCCTAATCCCAGCTGGAATCTCCTTGCCATGATGGGAATAACAGAAAGCAATGCAAAACCCAATCCACTTAGAAATAGTTTGTTTTGACACAGGCTTGCCCTGAGAACTCAAAGCAAAAGAAACAAACAACTGCTGAGACTGCCTGAACCCTTTAGTTCTGTCCAAATAATAACGAACTGCCTGTGTACATCTAAAGTGTGCAAAATCTTTTCCCCTTTATTTTGGGGATTTGCATAAAAAGTAGGCAAATGAATAGTTTGGTTTAAAGCCACACTAGAAACCACCTTAGGCATAAAAGAAGGATTAGTACGTAATGATACCCTATCCTTATGGAAAATCAAGAAAGGCTCAACCGCCATAAGGGCCTGCAATTCAGAAACCCTTCTTGCAGAGGTAATAGCCAACAAAAAAGCAGTCTTCCATGATAAATATTTCAACTCAGACGTAGCTGCAGGCTCAAAAGGTTGTAGAGTGAGTTTCTCCAACACAAAATTGAGATCCCAAGCAGGAGCAGGAGCTTTTCGTGGGGGTCTTATATTCTTTGCCCCTCTAAGAAATTGCTTGAACAAAGGATGAGAAAACAATGGTGGGTCACAATCATAGTGAGCCGAAATTGCTGCAGCATGAACCTTAATAGAAGAGAAAGACAAACCTTTGTCCAGTAACTCAGTAAGATATTGAAGAGCCACACTCAAATTAGGCTCAGAAACATCAAATTCTTTTGCTGCACTCCAAAATAAAAATCTCTTCCATTTATCTGCCTACACTTTCCTTGTACTAGGCCTTCTAGCTTCCAAAATCACATTCAAAACTTGTTGTGGAAGTTGAGACCCTCTATGGTTCAAAACAGAATATGCCAGGCTGTTAGGTGAAGAGAGTGAAGTTTGACATTCAGCAAATGGCTGTCCTCCTGTGACAGCAGGTGTGGAATCGAAGGCAAAGGCCATGGAGGCTTCCGTACCAGACTTCTCAGTAATGGGTACCAGTGCTGTCGAGGCCAATCTGGAGCTATTAAAATCATCCTTGGCTTGTCCTGTCTGACCTTTAGAAGTACCTTTGGGAGGAGAGGCAGAGGTGGAAAGGCATACACATGAAGATTGCTCCAATTGAAAGAAAGAGCATCCACTTTCCAAGCTGTGGGATGAAACCTTTTTGTGCAAAACTTTGGCAGCTGATGGTTTAGTGGAGAAGCGAACAGATCTATGTCTGGAGTTCCCCATGACACTGTCAATTTCTGAAATACATGAGGATCCAATTTCCACTCGTGGGGATCCATAATTCGTCTGCTCAACACATCTGCTAAGGAGTTCTGTGCTCCTGGCAGAAACCTTGCCTGAAGATTGAGCTGTAAACTGAGAGCAGTCTCCCACAAAATCATTGCTTGCCTGCATAGAGGATAAGAATCGTTCCCCTTGCTTGTTGATGTACCACATGACAGTTGTGTTGTCTGTTAGAATCAACACCTGCCCTGGAAGAAGTAAATCCTTGAAAGCTATTAATGCAAATTGGACTGCTAACATCTCCTTCAGGTTGATATGTAGATGTTGTAGTCTGGCAGGCCACTTGTCTTGTATCCATTTTCCATTTAGATGAGCTCCCCAAGCTTTGTCTTAGGCATCTGTCGTTAAAATCTGACTCGCCTCTGGCCGGGTCACAGAGAGTCCCTTGTTTAGGTGACATTCCTGAGCCCACCACAAAAATTCCTTTTGAATGCAAGGTATTATTTGAATGACAGTGTCTAGATCCTGGCAGTGCTGTGTCCATACATTTTTGAGATACCATTGTAGCTTCCTCATATGCAGTTTGGCATTGGGAAGCACCAGAATACAAGATGCCATGAACCCTAAGGCTTGAAGGACTGTCCTTGCAGTCAGCCCGGACTGATGAGATAGTTGATGGAAGTAAAGGGATAGACTCTTTTGTTTGTCCGGGGTTAAAAGGCCATCTGGGATGCTGTATTCAGTCTCACACCCAGAAAGCACATGTCCTGAGAGGGTACTAGACTGGACTTTATTTCGTTCACAGAATACCCCAGGCATCTTAGCACTGCTATCACATATTCCAAATGATGAAGAAGCTCTTCCTTCCTTGAGCCAGAATCAGGCAGTCGTCCAAATAAGGATAGATCTGTATTCCTTTTAGCCTGAAGAAGGCTATCACTGGAGCCAGAACTTTCGTGAACACTCTGGGCGCAGTAGATAAGCCAAAGGGCAATGCAGAGAACTGATAGTGAGAAGTCCCAGCTCAAACGCAGATACTTCCTGCAACTTAGTCTGATAGGAACATGAAGGTAAGCCTCCTTGAGATCCAAAGTTACCATCCAATGATCCTTGCCCAGCAGAGGTAAAAGCTGCTGTAACGTCAACATTTTGAACTTGGGAATGTCCAGATAAGTGTTGAGGGTAGATAAATCCAAAATTGGTCTCCACGTGTTCCCCTTCTTTGGTACTAGGAACAGGCGAGAATAAAATCCTAGGCCCACTTCTGGCATAGGGACCGGCTGTATGGCCCCTATTTGGAGTAACAGAGAAACTTGCTTGTGAGCCTCTATTCTTTGTTGAGGAGGAACGTCTGGCATGCCTTTGAAAGGAGGCAAGGTATGGAAATAAAACCTGTAACCGTGGTGTATGATATCCAATACCCATCTGTCTTGGGTAATTAAACTCAAATTTTCTTTGAAAAGTGCCAACCTTCCTCCCAAGGGTGCTGCCAGACGAGAAGGCTCTGGCAGCTGAAAAGGTAGGTCATTGGGTCTGTTTACGAAAGGACTGACCCCTGCGCTCACCCGAAGACTGTGCAGGAGAACTCCCTGTTCTAGGCCTGAAAGAGCCCTGAGCTCTACCCCTACCACGTCTAGATCTACCCCTAGACTGGGAATCATAAGAAGGATACGTCCACCCCTTAGTAGGCCAATTTCTACTAAACTTTGGAGGCTGGACCTGCAAAAAATCTTTAACAGTCTGCATAGACTTAGCCTTGTCTTCCATTTTCTTTAAAACTGCCTCAACAGGAGAACCAAACAACATGTCAGATTGCAAAGGAGCATCTAAAATCCTTGTTTTAACATGGTCAGACAAATTCTGATCCCTCAGCCAGGCGTGCCTGCGAAGAACTGACCCAGTGGCAGCCACCCTAGACGAGGCCTGTACAGCATCAAAACCACATTGCAAAGAATGCTTACCCACCTGTTCAGAAACATGTACTAAATCTTGCAACTCTTTACAATCAATACCTTCTGCCAGAGCATCAACCTTAGCCTTCAATTGTGAAAGGAGATAGTTTTGGTATTTCAACATGTGAAACTGGCAATTCAAAGCCCTCATAGCAAGAGTGGAAGTAGTATAAACTTTCTTTCCCCATCTATCCAAGGCCCTGGCTTCTTTGTCTGCAGGAACCGGATTCTTTACAACAGAAGCCTTAACACCCTTAGGCCCCTGGCTAACAGTTTCTGGGTCTGCCCTAGGACTCTTAAAAAGAAACTTATGAGCTTCAGGCACCCTGTAATACCTATCTGGTTTAACAGGAGCAGGAGGCAAAGAATCAGGATTAAGAGAAGCTTCTGTAAAAACATCTTCCACTACATCCAAAACAGGAGGTATAGCCAAAGGCCTATGCTGGGGTAAAAACAAAAATTCCCTAAGCCTTTTCCTGGAATCAGAGAAGTCCTGACCTTCCCACTTAAAATGCTCCCTCATGGAATGAAGAGTTTCTGAAAAAGAAAAATCCTCAGGAGGAGAAGCAGAAGGAGTAGAATCATCCACATCAGAATCAGAATAAGGAGAGTACTCCTGCAAGTCTTCAGCCGAAGACTCTGAAACATCTGAAGCCTGCTCAAAACTCCCTAGCTCAGGCTCCACCCTAGATCTCTTATCAGGAGGGGGCATAGAACCCCTAATCAAAGTAATCAAATCTTCTGCCATTTTAAGCATATGCTTCTTGGGCACAGTTCCAGAAGAACTAGGGGTGACACCAACTGAAACTGAACCTGGCCTGCCCCTGGGAGAAGCCTTTGAAACAGAAGGAGAGGGCCTAGCCACCCTAGGAAGGGAGGGGAGTATAGTAACCTGAGAAGCCCCCTCAGCCTGACCTGCCTCCTGAGAGGCCACATCTTGCAATAATAAAGTCTCACCCTGGGAACACAAAGAAACCTCCGGTGGAGCCACCGGCTCCACCGACACCTCTAAAGAACCGGAGTCCAGTACAGACGGTTCTTCTAGCCTAGGCTTAACTGCTTTGTCCTTGCGCTTCTTCGAAGAAGCGGGCGTCTGAGCATCCGACGGCATTTTATAATTGCACCGCTTCTCAAAGACTAACCTGGCACAATCCAACCTTCTCTTTATAGTGCGTTTATTGAATCTAGCACAAGAGCGACACCCAACAACGTCGTGCTCAGGCCCTAAGCAAGGAATACACAAAGTATGATAATCTCTATGCGGTATCTGTTTCCCACAAGAAATGCAATTATTGACTTTTTCTGACATCCGGTAAATCACTGAGGCAAGAAAAAACTAAAATATTCCCCAACGGGGTACTTAGCCAACTTTGAACTCGGTCTGAAACTTCGAAATCGAAAAATCTCAGAACGCCAACCGGCACTTGCAATGCTGCTTCTGCATCGGACCATGCGGCAAAAAAGACTGAGGATATGACGTCGGTCATGCGCATTTGTACCCTGACGACCTGATGTCAGTCAAATGCGCCTTGACCGACGTCAGCCTTATACTTTGATATTCGGGCCGACCGAGGACAGCGGACTACCCAAGTGTAAGGACTGCAGCAATGTGAGATGAAGAACATCCTCTATTTTTAGATGCGAACCCTTTAGTAATTAGATGGACTACATAGAAGGATGTCCTAACTACTTTGGCAATATGATTGTCAAAGGAGAGATTACTATTTACCTGGGTCCACAGATCTCTTATTACCTCTTCTGTATTAAGGGAGCTGCCACCTATGTGGTAATTCATGGTGTTTTGTTTTTCCCCAAACGGGATGACTATGCATTTTTTGGCATTTAGCTTGGGACCATGACTGACACCAGTTGTCCGTCTCAGTAAGGCCCTTTTGGAGAATGTCCGTGTCAGCCGGAGAGTCAATTATGGCTCCCAGTTTGCAGTCATCGGCAAACTTGGTTAGCCATATTCCTCCTGTGTTTGCCTGTACTTCTAAGTATATGCCGAACAGTAGGAGTCCCAGGACCGAGCCTTGTGGGACACCACTTGTGTCTGGTTTAGAGTCGGACCTGGAGCCTGCTATCCTTACCATGTGAGTTCTGTCTGTAAACAGTTGGCAACCCATCTCGTGACGTAGGGGTTTATGTTCAGGATGGTGAGTTTCTCTCTAATTCTTGAGTGGGGAATGGTGTCAAAAGCCTTGGCGAGGTCAAGGTAGGCTGTGTGAACTACCTTCCCCTCATTTATGGCCTTGGTGACCGTCTCGAATTAGTCAACCAGGTTTAGTAGGCATGATCTGCCCTTAAAGCCAAACAGGGTCGGGTCAAGTGGAGGTTCCCAATGTCTTTTTTAATGAGTTCCATGATGATGCGCTCCACAGCCTTGCAGACTAGGCTAGTCAGGCTTATGGGACGATAGTTACCAGGGTCAGTTGTGGCCCCTCCTTTGTGGAGCGGAATAACCGTTGCTGTGCGCCATTCAGTGGGCACATAGCCTGTGGAGAGGCTGAGGTTGAACAGTGGGTTTAGGTGTGGGGTTAGTTTGTTCTGTAGTTCGTGCAAGACGCAGCCTGGGACACCATCTGGCCCCATTAATGCTGTGCTTTTGGCTTTTGAAAGGGCTGTTTTCATCTGTGCGCCTGTGATTTCTGGGACACTACACTTTTCTTGTATTGTTGTGAGCTCTTTTGGGGGTGAGAGGGGGGTGAAGTTTGCACTGAATCTATCTGCCAGGATGTTGGCAATATCAGTGGGTTCAGTATATTTTGTGCTATTTTGCACTAGCTCAGAGCATATCTGCGAGTTGCCACTTAGATTCTTGACATAGCTAAAGATGTCTTTGTGGTTATCTTTCAAATCCTTGGCTATTTTTCTTTCGAAGTTAGCCTTGGAGGATTTTATGAGGGACCTTGGTTTCTTACTGATACTGATCAGGGATGTCTTTCCTTCTTGGGATTTGCTTTTTTGCTGAACTAGTTTCCTCCTTCTACTGTATAGCCTTGTTTATGGCAGGAGTCCACCAGACTGGTTTCCTTCTCTTAGGGGAGTGAGTCTTGGTTTTGCTAGGGATGGCACGATCCTTGCATCCCTGTAGGTGCTCATAGAGTGCATTTGTAAAGGTTCCTGTATCTTGGACACTTATTCTTTAGCGTGGGGGCTGTGAAACTTACCATCTCTGTCTTAAGTAAGGTGAAGTTTGCTATAGAAACATTTTTCACTGTGGTTTCCTTGGTTGGAGGTGGTGGTGTGGTGTGGACATCCAGAGTGATTAGTTTATGGTCTGATCTAACCAGTGACGGGTTGACCTCTGGTGTGGAATACCTGTCGCCTATGTTGGTGATGACCAGGTCCAATATGTTTTCACTTCTGGAAGGGGAGTTTACCAGCTGATCCAGGGCATTTGCGTTGATAAATTCCAGGAAGCTCTGGACCTGGGAGTTTGTACTGGAGTAGTTTTCCCAGTTAACGGTAGGGTAACTGAAATTGCCCAATATCAGGGTGTTCGGTAGGACCTTCATGTTTTCCAGTGTCTCCAGAAAGGCGGAGTGGTGGTCCTGCATCATGGAGGTTGATCTGTAGCAGGCCACAATTTGCAGTGCAGATTTGCCTGATGTTAGTTGCACATGGATGATCTCGGAGGTATCATGCTGCAGCCACTAACCTGGAGGTGTAGGTATCCTTGATGAATATGGATACACCCACCCTCCTTTTGTGTTTCGGTCCATGTTCTGTGGCCGAAAGTGTGGTATGATTTGTAGCCCAGTAGTGCTGAAGTGCTCTGTGGAGCCTTGAGCCAGGTTTCAGTTACTGCACAGATGTCGCGTTCTCCATACTGAGGAGTGCTTCGAGCGCATGCATTTTGAAAGTTAAACTCCTGGCATTGAGTAGCATAAGCCTCATTTTTTTATTTGTGCTGTTTACGGAGGTGGGTTTGACTTTTGAGCCTTGCCTAAAAAAAGCACTATGGGGGCAGCAAGAGCCTTGGCCAGTATTCGAAAGCCTAGGGGGTGACAGGTGCAAGCAGTCTCTTGCGAAGCAATGAGGCCTGTCGAGCATGTTGTCCCAAGCTAACAGACATTGGATCACCTTTGAATGACACCAGAAGCTTAGCCAATTGTTGAAAATGATCATTTTTTCTTCATACTGCAGTATCATTTTTGGTAAGGGCAGGAAGCTACTCAGGGTCAGGGTCATACCCGCCTGGGCTACATGATCAGAGAGCTCTTCCATGTCTCTTTTCATGTAGTCCAGGGAGGTACGTCTCAGGTCATTCACACCAACATGAACAATGACAAAGTCATATTTGTACTTGTTCTGGAGTGACCTGAGTAATTGTGTTATGTGACAGATTCTGGCTCCTGACAGGCAGCTAACAGTAACCTTCTCCTTGTCCAGCCTAGTGAGTGGGACGTCAGTGTGCCTGACTATACAGTCGCCTATTACTAGTGTGTTAGGTATATTATGTTATTTCGCCTTAAAGGCTGAGATTGTGCGGCACACTGATTTTGTTTTATGTGTTGTCGGGTTTATGACGGGAGGTGCAGTTTTTTTGGGTGTCTGCTTTGGAGGTCTGTGATGCTTTTGTGTATTTGTGTGTATTTTTTGCCAGTGCTGGTTTAGTATGTCTATGTGAGGCTGGAGGTGTGGTGCAAGTGTTAACCTTCTCCTCATGACTGCCTTTTCCAGTCTTGGGTGGAGAGAGCTTAGTCTCCAATTTAGCTATATAATTGCATCTCTCACATATGTTAATGTTTTGTGGTAGGAGGGAGAGGGTTGTCTGTGTACATGAGGCAGTTGTAACATTGCCTCAGGATACCCAGGTTCACCATCTGGACCGGAGAGTATACCTGCAATTGCCCTTTGGTCATGTCTGAATAGTAGGGTGAGCTGCTTAGTTGGTGAGGGGATGAATAATGAGCCTTGCCCTGCTGGGCAATTAGTGTCAGGGTATATTACTGTTTGCTATTAGGTCTGAGCAAGTGCTGGACTGTAGGATGCTTTTTAAGTGCTTAGGTTGAGAGTTAGACTACTTTCAAGGGAAAACCTGAAGAGGAGACTTGGTGGAGCAGAGATGGATTTAGCCCTAGCTAACCGGCATTGCCCGGACGTGCAAAACTGTGCAAACGCAGTTTTTACAGCAGGGAAATGAAAAAGATAGAAATTAGCCCAAAATGGCCCACAAACTACTAACATCTGGGCTGGAACCACTCCTCCAGGGACAGATGGCTGCTCAAAGCTTCCTCTCTCACAGGTGAGCAGAGAAACCTCCCTCTATCCAAGTAAGGTATGGGCAACTCAGAAAATTGTAACAACCCTGAATTCAGCACTAGCCTGAAAACTGGACTATACTAGCTTAGAAAAGTGGGAAACAAGGGAAAATTTTTTTTTAACAGATAAGGCAAAAAAAAAGTAAAAAAAAATACACTTAAAACAGCTTTAGGTGACTACAAGCAATCCGAAAAGGCTTTTAAACAAATTACCCAATTAACTAGTAAAAAAATCTCAAAACTGAGCCCTGTTCCTGTAGTCTTCAATCAGACAAGTTCTAACTGCACACTCCTGCCACTGGGGTGCAGAGGAACCTTCTACAAAAAAGAAGGCCTCGATTAGTGCTCAAGTTATACAAACAAAGCTAGATTCAGCAGGCCTGGATCTAGTCTATGCTACAGCAAACAAGGCACACCAATTTCAGTAAGAAACAGTTCAAATATGCAGGCACTATAAGCCTTTAACCAGAAATTCCCAGCTCAGAAGGGTAGAGTCCAGCCTCTCCTCACACACTGAGCCTTCAAGTCAGCAGTTCCCAACTTAGAAGGATGTAAGCTACCTGTCCTGCCACAACAGTGCAGACCACCAACCTTCTTAATGTAAAACAACTGGTCTGAAGCCCAAATACTTAAACCAAAAGGCTTAGAATGATAGCTACACTTTAATCAGGTTACTACCAAGCAGTAATAAATACAATTGAATACTTTTAAGAAGGCCTGATTAGTGCTCAAGTTATGCTAACAAAGCTAGATTCAGCAGGCCTGGATCTAGTCTATGCTACAGCAAAACAAGGCACACCAATTTCAGTAAGAAACAGTTCAAATATGCAGGCACTATAAGGCTTTAACCAGAAATTCCCAGCTCAGAAGGGCAGAGTCCAGCCTCTCCTCCCACAAGAGCGCAGACCACGAACCTTCTTAATGTAAAATAACTGGCCTGAAAGCCCAAGTGCTTACCAGAACTAATACACGTTTAGTCAATCAGCCTTCATTCAGCAGTTTCCAACTTAGAAGGATGTAAGCTACCTGTCCTGCCACAACAGTGCAAACCACAAACCTTAATGTAAAACAACTGGTCTGAAGCCCAAGTGCTTAAACCAATAGGCTTAGAATGACCGTTACACCAAGCAGTAATAAATACGATTGAGTACTTTTAAGATGATGCAAAAGCAAATTAAAGTAGGAAGAAACACAAATACAGTAAAAGCAGATGAAAAGTGCAATTTTTTTTTTTTGATTAAGCAAATGAGATGGGCCCAGGAGGAGTATCCAAATGCAAATTTACAAGAGGGGTGGGCAGTTTCAAAGCAACCAACATTAATACCAAAACAAAAGCAGGGAGGGTGTGTGCGGAACTAACAAAAAAACAGAGCCACAACTTCCAGCTAGACAGCATTCAATGCAACACAAATAAATCAATTTAAATGCTGTATTATTTGAAAAAAGTGCAGATAAAGATTTACTTAAATTCACTTATATGTCCAGTTGATTTGATTTCATGTATGTCTTAGCTGGCCAAAGCTCAGAGTTTAAGCAGAAAATAATCCAAAATGTATCACTTATATAAGGCAGGAACCAAATAATGAAGTAAACTACCCTCACTTATCACTGGCTATTCAATAATTCTAACAAGTATTAACTGAAAAAACAGCCACAACTTCCAGCTAGATAGTATTCAATGCAACACAAATAAATCAATTTAAATGCTGTATTATTTGAAAAAAGTGCAGGTAAAGATTTAATTAAATTCACTTATACGTACAGTTGATTTGATTTCATGTAGGTCTTAGCTGGCCAAAGCTCAGAGTTTAATGGACTTTAATGGGCGCACCAACATGCATGTGCATAGATGTGTCCATTAAAGTCTATGGACACACCTCATGGTATCCCCACAGTGATGTCACTGAGGGATAAAAAACATTTAAGTCATGGTTCAATAAAATGTTTGCAAAGCTTTTCATTAAAAAATGCCCCCCAAAAATGAGGAAGGAGGACAAAAATGCACCATTGCACTTAGCCCATTAGATGCAGTAATGCACCAACAAATACGACCAATACATTTTAAAGATCAAGTTGAAAATTTTTTTTTTACCATTCTTTTTTTTTTATAATTATGTCATCATTTTGTAAAATGGGCTTTCTTGTTCTAAAAGTGTGTAGTTTTTACTTTAGTTATTTCAGTGGTCCCATGTTTAATAAACTGGTGTTTCTGTTTACTGTATTGCTGAGCAAGTGTCCTATTACTTCGATTCCATGTTATCCAGCCCTGCCTCTTGATGCTGTATTAGAGGACAAACACTTTGTAATGGGTTGGCATGTTTCCTGTAGTCTGCAGCAGATTTTATTACAAACTAACTAAAATGCTGCACAGTCAGACAATGACAGCTACAGTCAACTGAAAGGTAACAAAAGATGAAACAGGTTAAGATTCTCAGTAAGGTGTACAGTGCTTGGCATACACTGTTAAAAACTGATGTAAAATTAATCAATCATTGTCTATGAGTGAAGTGACTGATCACTTTTAGGGAGAAAACTACAGATGTGTGAATCACCTCAACAGCCCTACTTTACTGTGTGTGTGTTATACTGCAAGGAATTAGTGCTGCAAAAAAAAATAAAAAATTTGGTATAATCTGCACATCTGTGAAGCTGTAGATACAGAAAAGCAAGCATTTCATGGTAGTCCGCTGTTTATCTGTGTTACTAAACTATGCCAAGTACATTAAACTTCACTAGGAATTTGTAGTGCATGGATTGCTTAAGTTCTGAAATGAGGAAAATTCAGCTCAAACTTTCCCCCTCAACCTTCCCTCGGGAAATACCATCAAATATAACTCCTCCTACTATCACTAGGGAACAGGTCCTTAATGCTCCAAGACCAAGAACACTGCATTAGTGGACCCAGACAATATCCCAGGATGCCTTCTAAATAGCATGAAACATGACCAATCAGGGCCTCTGGAATTACTACTTAACTGTAGACTCCAAACAGGCTTCATACTTCATGAATGGAGAAAGAATAGTTGGGTAAAATCTTACCATAACCACAGATGTCCTTTTCCATGTTGCAGTATTCTAAGTGTGGGATTTCATGCCCTCAGGTGAGTCGTAAGTAGACTCCTATAAAAAAGCTTCAGCTTGGTTGTTGCAGTGTATGTGGGAAGTCACACGTAGGGCCATAAACCAGGGGCCTTAAATGTGATGTCTGCATGCACAATCCTCAGAACTTGAAGGCCAGCAGACAGAGAAGGCGGCTCAGCAGGAGGAATGCCAGTTGTTTCCAGGTGTGTGACTTGGAGACCTACAGTAATGTAGGTAGTACAGGTAAGGAATAGGACCTGGGGAGAGAAGGAATACTGCAACATTCAAGAGCAGGACATCTATGGTTATAGTAAGATTTTACACAGCTAGTCTAAGTCCTTCTATTCCTATGTTGCAGTATTCTAGATGTGGGAGCATACCACAGCTTATGTGGATGAGAGGGTGGTGGTAGATTAAGAGGGTTCTACAAGACCTTGCAGGATTGCCCTGGCAAATCCTGTCCTTGCTCTGGAAACTTGGTCCAGTTTGTAATGCTTGGTGAAGTGTGGATAGTGACCCAAGTGGCTGCTTGCAAAATGGATGCTGCATCTAGGCTCTTCATGAAACCCCTTGAGGTGGCCACAGCTCTAGTGGAATGGGCCTTGATTCCCCCTGGGGGTTCCTTTTCATGATGGGAGTAGCAGAAGCAAATAGCTTTTCTGATCCACCATGTGAGGGTTTGCTTGGAGATGGTCTTGCCCAGGGCTCTGGAGTGGAAGGAGACAGAGCTGGTTAGTCTTCCTGATGGTTTTGGTCTTGTCCAGGTAAAACCTAAGTTGTCTGTGCATGTCCAGGGAGTGCAGTATGCTCTCCCCTTTGTTACAAGGTGAGGGGAAGAAGGTGGGTAGATGAATGGATTGGTTAAGAGCGAGGTCATTGACCACCTTAGGCATAAAGGAGGGGTTGGTTTGCAGGGACACCATCTTTGTGGATGACAGTGTAGGGGGGACAGGTCATTAAGGCCTGCAATTGGCTGTGATAGCCACCAGCAGGACCATCTTCCATGTGCACATCTGCAAGGAAGAAGGCCCAGCCGGTTCAAAGGGGTGCTGGGTTAATTTCTCCAAGATGTAATTAAGGTTCCAAGGCGGGGGGGGGGGGTAGGTTTCCTAGGTGGTCTCATGTTTAAGACCACTTTAAGGAAGACCTTTAAGTCGAGCCTGGCAAGCAAGGGGGGTTCCAGAGGCAGGCAGGCAGATATGGCAGAGAGGTGTACTTTTACAGAAGAATAAGAAAGCCCACTCTATCTATTGACACAGGTAGTTTAGAACCAGGGGAACCTCAGCGGAGCTGGGGTCCCTTCCCTTGTTCAGACACCATTTTGCAAATCTTTCCCACTTAGCCAGGTAAGATTTTCTGGTGGTAGGTTTCCTTGCCTCCCTTAGGACTGAAAGCACATCCTCTGAGTAGTGGTGTCTGAAAGAGATCAAAAGTTTATCACCCACAGAGTCAGAGACAACATCTGTAAGTGGGGGTTGTAGGAGAGTTCCTTTGTCTTGTGTAAGTAGGTCCATCTTGTTGGGTAACTTGAAGTGATTGCCCTTGGCTAGTTTGTGAAGTAGGGGGAATCAGTGCTTCCTTGGCAAGTAGGGAGTCACTAACAAGATTTTTGGTTTGTCCTTCTGAATTTTCAGGACGACTTTCTGAAGCAGTGGGAATGGGGGAGGGAGGCATAAAAGGAACTCCCCTCCCAAGAGAAGCTGAAAGCGTCCACTCTCCAAGCTAGAGGGGAGTGGGTTTTTGAGCAGAGGTTCTGCAGTTGCCTGTTCTGGGGTGAGGGAAGCAGGCCTATTTCTGGAGCACCCCACCGGTGGACTACGTCTAAGACCTCCCTGCTTAGCATCCATTCGTGCTGAGGTGAGGAGGTCCTGCTAGAGAGATCTGCTTGGTGGTTGTCATGTGAGGGGATGTAGGCTGCTTGCAGGACTAAGTTGAGATGAGAGGCTAAATCCCATATCAGCAGGGATAATCTGCACAGATGATAGGCCTTTGTTCCTCCCTGCTTGTTGAAGTACCACATCACAGTAGTGTTGCCAGTGACAATCTGGAGCACCCCTGGAACCAGAAGGGGGGGGGGGTGAAGGTCTTTAGAGCTACGAAGACTGCTGTAATTTCCCTGATATTGATGTGTTTGGCCTGAAGAGAGGGATGCCACTTTTCCTGAATCCTGTAAGAGGCCAGAGTTGCTCCCCAACCTAAATCTGAGGCATCTGTATGCATTATTTTGGTTGGGGTGGGTGGTTGTAGTGGGAGCCCTTGGTTCAGTTGTACTTGCTGGATCCACCAACAGATTTCTGTTTTCAGACAGGGAAGGAGGGAGATGCCCTACTCTAGGGGATGAAGGAACCACTTTAACTTGCGCATGTGCATTCTTGCCAGTGGTAGCATGGGGATGGTCGCTGCCATTAAACCCAGGAGACGAAAAAATTACCTTGCCATCACCTTTTGGGATAGCAGAGCTTCCTGGAAGTGGGAAGTCAAAGAAAGAACCTTGTCCTGTGGTAGAAAGGCCTTCATTGTGTCTGTTCTGATTCTGCAACCTAGGAAAAAGTTGTCCTGGCTTGGGATCATAAAGGATTTGGGGAGATTGATGGTGAATCCTAGGTTCTGCAGAAGGGACATGGTGAAATGTAGATGCTTCAATAGAGCATCCCTGGACTCTGCCAGTATCAGGATGTCATCCAAATAATGGTAATTCTGTGTACCCTGAGTTCTGCAGAAGGCAATGGCTGGAGCCAGGCACTTTATAAAGACTTGGGGGGCCATGGATAAACCAAAGGGCAAGGCAGTAAATTGGAAATGAGAGGCAGGTCCAGAGAAATGCAGGAATTGTCTGTGGGAATTCCTGATGGGTATGTGCAGGTAGGCTTCCTTTAGGTCAGGGGTGGCCATGAGGGCCTTGGCTGGAATGAGGGGCAGCAGAGTGGGAAGAGAGAGCATTTTGAAAGATGGTACCTGAAGACAGAGGTTTAGGAAGGACAGGTCTAAGATGGGTCTCCAGGGGCAATCTTTTTTGGGGACCAGGAAGAGGCAGGAGTAAAACCCCTTCCCTTCCTGTCCTGGAGGGACAGGTTCCATGGTGCATAGTTTTAAAAGGTCTGCCAGAACTTGTGGCATGAGATGGGCCTGGTTTCTGGGGATGAGAGGAATGCCTCTTCTGGGTGGCTTCTCTTTCCGGGATAGGAAGTACCCTTTTTGAATAATATTTAAAACCCATTGGTCTGAAGTGATGGATTGCCAAAGGGGAAGATAGTGGGAAAGGTGGGCAAGACAGTCACACAACTGGGATCTCCTCTGTCCTGAAAGGGCTGTCTGGGTTGATGAGGTGGAGCAGAGGATCTGGAGTTGGTAGATCTTCTAGCCAGTCTCCTGGACCTGGAAGAGGAGGAAGAGGAAGGCTGAGGAGTACGTCTCACAAAGGAGGCCACAGCAGGGTAGTTTCTATAATAAATAAAAGAAAATACGCCCAAAACAGTGAAAACTATAATATAAATACAAAAGAAAATAAAAACGCCACCACAGCGGTGCGACCACAATCAATAAACTGGAAAAACTTTAATAGTAAATGTCACCAAGTGCTTCCACCCTGTAACCTCAGGGCTTCATCAGAGTAAATTAACCACATTAGACCCACCCATAAATACTTAAAATCACATCACAAGATGAGTTAATGATGTAGTTCCTTTTAGATAACTTAAACCACAAGCTTTAAAAACTGTCTCATACACCTTTACATTTGAAAACCTCACTAATCAATACTTTATCTCATTCTTAAACACAACAATCATAAAAAATAATAAAGTAAAATGAAGTTAATAAACTTTTGAATATCCAATACTTATGTTTTGTTCCAAACATTTGTAACATATAGATCAAATCTGAGCTGCCTTTAATTTCAACACTGAACTTAAAGAAAATATCAGGGAACATTGTAGCATTAGTCCTAAACTGTCAATCTAATTCTTCTAACTTTTCCAAGTAAGTTTTCAAGTCACCACCTCTACCATAATCAATCACCCTGTCAGTAACACGAAAAAATAAACTTTTTTGAAACTATCACATCCCACACAGTGATTGTACAATGCACTTTCATTCCTTTTCCAATGAATGTGCCTAACATGTTCCAAAATTATTTTCTAGTGGTTTTGCCCATGTAAAAAGCTGGGCAAGACAACATGTTACCACATATATCACCATCTTAGTGTTACAGTGGCCGGGCGGCCACGGTGGTGCAGCGGTTAGCATTGCTGCCTCACAACAAGAGGTTCTCTGGTTCGATTCTTGGCTGGGGTGCCTTCTGTGCGGAGTCTGCATGTCCTCCCTGTGGTCGTGTGGGTTTCCCCCGGGTGCTCCGGTTTCCTCCCACATCCCAAAGACATGCTGTAGGTGGATTGGACACACTCAATTGGCCCTGTGAGTGTGTGTGTGTGTGTGTGTGTGTGTGTGTGTGTGTGTGTGTGTGTGTGTCTTCTATGGAAGGTTGGGCGCCGGGCTGGCAACTCGACACTGTAAAACTCCACTGCCAATCACGAGCGGACAGGTGCTCCGCTGTGGCGACCCCTAACCGGGAAAAAGCTGAAAGAAGAAGTGTTACAGTGGCCAAGACATGGGACAGTACCCTTCTAGCATCACATAGGGGCCTGTATTGATGCATTTGCAAACTTTACACATGTTAAACTTCGACATGGTAGATCCAAGCCTTTTGTCCTTTTGTTGTTACAAGGTTTTTCAAACCAGTACTTTAAATTTGCACACCTAGTAAAAGTGGTTCTTGGTTTAGTACTTAGTTTTGGGTCCTGAGCTCAAAAATATCCTAGGTCCCATGTGTTGGTAACCATTGCTCTAATTTTCAAAGCTTCAACAGAAGAAAGAAACTGTTGCCAAAAAAAAAAAAAAAGTAAAATCCCATGATTGGAGGAATTCCCTGGTCAGCCTAAGTAAAATCATCCAAAGCTAGTTACGAAAACAAAATTGCCACTGATTCTAAAGACAACCACAAAGCATTCTATAGCTATGTCAAGAATCTCAATGGCAACACTCACATCTGTTCTGAGTTGCAGCACAATGGCACTAAATATACAGAACCAACTGATATTGCCAGCATCCTGGCAGACAGGTTCAATGCTAACTTTACCCCCCTCTCACCCCCTACAGGGTCCATCTCTATACCGGAAGAAAGCAAAGTTCCCGTAAACACGGCTGCACAGGTAAAAAACACACTCTTCAAAAGCCAAGAACACAGCATCCATGGGACCTGACAACATCCCAAGCTGCATTCTACACAAACTGCAGAACGAAATGGCACCCCACCTAAGTACCATGTTCAATCATAGCCTCACCTCAGGCTTTGTGCCCAATGAATGGCACACAGCGATGGTTATCCGACTCCACAAAGGGGGAGCCACCATGGACCACGGGAACTACCGCCCCATTAGCCTGACGAGCCTGGTCTGCAAGGCCATGGAACGTATCATC
Organism: Protopterus annectens; assembly: GCF_019279795.1. NCBI lineage: Eukaryota > Metazoa > Chordata > Ceratodontiformes > Protopteridae > Protopterus > Protopterus annectens. The sequence goes on from NC_056729.1 coordinate 562,303,924, forward strand.
ATGGAACTTATAAACAAAGACATTGGTAATCGCCAAACTCTGGACCCCACCCAGTTCGGGTTTGTAAAAGGCAGATCATCATGTCTCCTAAACCTGATTGAATTTTTTGAAGGAGTCGCCAAAGCCATAGATGAAGGTAAGGTGGTTCCACACAGCCTATCTAGATCTCGCCAAGGCTTTCGACACGATGCCCCACTCTGGAATTATAGATAAACTCACTAAACTAGGTATAAATCCCTATGTCATAAGATGGGTTGCCAACTGGCTCAATGACAGAACCCACACTGAAAGTAGCAGACTCCAAATCCAACTTCAGACCAGTGACAAGTGGAGTACCACAGGGTTCAGTCCTGGGTCCTCTCCTGTTTGGTATCTACTTCTCTGAAGTACAGGCTAACAGAGAAGGTCTTTGGCTAAAGAAGTTCACAGATGACTGCAAACTAGGAGCCATAATCTAAACTCCTAACAATGTGGACATTGTACAAAAGGGCCTCACTGAGACAGCTGCCTGGTGTCAAAGCCATGGCCTCAAGCTCAATGCAAAAAGTGCATCGTCATCCCCTTTGGTAAAAACTCTGTACCCATGAACTACCACATATGAGGTAGTCTACTTAACACCGAAGTGTGGTAAGAGACCTTGGGACACAGGTGGACAGTAGTCTCTCCTTTGATAATCGCATCGCCACAGTAGTCCGGAAATCCTTCTATGTGGCACACCTCATCAGAAAAGGTTTCTCATCCAGGAAAAAAGAGGTCATTGTACCCCTTTACTCGTCACTCATTAGACCCATTATAGAGTACAACGCCCCTTTTGGTATGTACCTCACAAGACATCTACAACAATTGGAAAGGCCAAAGAAATACCTCACAAAGAGGATTACCGGCTTCAAACAGATGCCTTACGCATACAGTCTCAAAAAACTCCAGCTTTATTCCGTTGCATATCGCCTACTCAGAGGCGATCTCTGCCTAACATACAAAGCTATATCAAACCCAGAGCTGTTGGACATGCTCCACAAAGAAATCCCAATCCCTCCAAGCTACACACTCTAGGGACCTAAACCTGGTCACCACAATAAACAGAACATGCTGAAGGGATAGATTTATGCCCCAGAGACTTCCTGTACTCTGGAACAAACTACTTATCTATATTAAACAAAGCTCCTCATTAGCACTCTTCAAGAGAAATCTTGATGATTGGATGGGAAATAGGAAATTCACCCCGAGGATCACTTCTGTGGCTCTGCTCGATAGGGGCACAGGAAAATAATTTTCTTGGGTGGCGAAAGCCAGGGTACCTTTTTGGCTAGGCTTATATAGGCCTTAGGGCCAATAACCTAGTACCTACCTATGAACCTATTTTCAGTAGGACTTTTTGAAGGCGTGGGAAGGGGGGAATGCATACAGAAACATCCCCTTCCAAGAGACTGAAAAGGTGTCCACTGGCCAAACTAGGGGGCTGGGTAGCCTGGTGCAAAATAGTGGTAGTTGTCTGTTCAGAGGGGAGGCAAACATCTATTTGTGGTGTACCCCACTTGTGGACAAAGTCCAGGAACACATCCCTGTGAAGCATCTATTCATGGGATTGTGACATGGACCCGCTCAGGGTGTCTCCCTGAGTGTTCTGTGCTGAAGAGATATAAACTGCCTGCAGGGAGACTTCCTGCTGGGCCACCAGTAGGATTTTGTTCTCCCCTGTTTGTTCATATACCACAGAACAGAGTGTTGTCTGTTAATTTCAGGGGGTCTTGTTTTATGATATGCAGAAAAGCTCTCAAGGCAAATAAGATTGCTCTCATTTCCCTAATGTTGATCTGCTCCCACCTGTAGGTGTGTCTGACCAGGCACCCTGCACTCTCAGGGTGCTAAAGCAGTTCCCCAGCCCAGATCTGAGGCATCTGTGTACACCTCCTGAAGGGGCTGTAAGGAGAGTCCTGGGTTGAATGTGATTTGCTCCAAACACCAGAGGATCTCCTTCCTCACTCACGGAAGGAAGGGAATGTTGAAGTCCAAGAGGTGTGAATGCTGGGTCCATGCAGACCTCAGGTACTAATGCAATTGTCTCATGTGGAGTCTTGCCAATGGCAGCATTGGGATATTGGAAGCCATGTGACCCAGTAACTTGAGATACTCTCTGGCTGTCACAGCAGTGGTGTGGAGGACAGAGGACAGGTACTGTTTTAGATTTTCCACTTTTTGGGGTGGAAGGAATGGTCTCATGACATCTGTCCTTATTCTGCACCCCAGGAAAACTTCGTCCTGGGAGGGATTCAGATTGGACTTCGGGTAATTGATGCTGGATACCAGTACCTGCAGGATTGAGATAACTTTGTGTAGTTGGTGGTGTAGGGATCTGGAATATTATGACTGTAACAAGAGGTCGTCCAAGTATGGAAATATTTGGATCCCTTGGACCCTGCAATAGGCAATAACTGGAGCCAGACACTTGGTGAATACCCTAGGAGCTGTAGAGAGTCCAAAGGGTAAGGCAGAGAACTGAAAATGTAAGGAACCCACAGAAAACTGTACGTATTTCCTGTAGTTGGGCCTTATTGGGATGTGTAGATAGGCATCCTTTATGTCCAAAGTGGCTAGAAATCCCAGAGGCATTACCAAGGGAAAAAGGGTCTGTAGAGTAAACATATGGAAGGTGGGTACTTGTAAGAAAAGGTTGAGGTGGGAGAGATCAGGGATAGGTCTCCATGGTCCATCCATCCTTGGTACTAGGAAAAGTCTGGAGTAAAAGCCCTTTCCCTGTTCTGCCAGGGAACAGGTTGTATGGTTCCTTGAGGAAGGAGGGAGTATATGACTAGCTGTAACAGGGGGAGCCAGTCTTTGGGTGGCAGTGGGATGGCTCTCCAAGGAGGCGGGTTGATCAACGTCATAAAATAATCCTTTTCTATAATGGACAAACCTACTTGTGTGAGGAAATGCTTCGCCAAACCGGAAGATGATGACAGAGCCTTAGGGACAGGGGAATGGAGTCTGGGAGGGTGTGGACAGCCTGTCTTGAAACTGAGGTTTCTGGGCAGGAGTCTGAGCAGTCTTGGAAGGAGTCTGCTGCTTCCTGGTGCTCTTTTTGCTTCCAGAATGGGAAGTTGGAGCAGAATGTTTTCTAATGAACTGGGATTTGGTGGGGTAGTTCCTATGAAATCTGGGGATAGGGGAGATGAACAAGTGTTAGAGGTCCTGGAGTTCCTTCCCCTTTTGTTGAAGGGATTTGAATAGCTCACTCACTTTAGCCCCAAAAAGGGCAGAATTATCCAGTGGAGCGTCCAGGAGTTTGGCCTTGATATCAGGTAAGGGCTGTAGTCCTAACCATGAGCATCTTCTAAGGACTGAGACATTAGCTGCAGATCTGGCACAGGCTTCTGCAGCATCATAGCTGCATGTAATTCAGTGTCTTGGGACTTGAGAAGACAACGAGATGAGGGCAAATATTTGAGCCTTGGCAGGTGAGTCAGGGAGGTCAACCAAAAGCTTAGTGATCGGAGCCAAAACGGCCATAGACATGTATTTGGTAATTTACTACCCTAAAGGCCAAGGTAGCAGATGCATTAACCTTTTTGAAAATGTGCTCCATTGTCTTAGTGTCCTTATATGTGGGAAACAGTCTGGATGGTTTATCTGGACAGACAGACAGTGCCAGGGCCTGCAACAGGGCATTTAATCAGGAGTTTAGTCCCTTCAGGGACTTTATAGAATGCGTCAAGCCTTTGAGGGGCAGGTGTTGAGAATCTGAAAGGCTGCAATGAAAGCATCCAAGAAGGTTGGTAAAAGTGGAGGAATGGCAGAAGGAGCAGGAGTGTCCATCTGCAAGAGCTTGTAGCATCGTTTTTGGACATTTGACATTTCAGAGGAATCCCACTTAAAACTATTCTCTCATTTTTGAGATGGTCTCACCAAAGGTGAGGTCCTCTCCTGGAGAGTCTATCTCAGCAGAATCCTCCTCTGGGGAAGCGTATTCAAGAGGGGAGGGCATCTGGGACACGCACAAAAGACGGTCCTCCGAAAAGCAGCCTGAGGAACCCTCAAGGTTCAGGTTTTAAAGCGTCATCAACCTAAGACTTGGGCATAAGGAGAGGTGGGGGAGCTGGTGAAGAAGCAGGCATAGCAGGCCTTAGGTCCATAAAAGCATTAAATAGGCTCTGGGAAAAGGCCTACAGATCCAGTTGGCTTTCTGCAGGAGAGGAAGCATGTTTAATCTTTTGTCTATTTGTTAGGGAAGGCCTAGAGAGGGTGTAGGAGCTAAGGCAGGCCTACATTATGTTTGCTCGGAAGCAGAGGAAGTCAAGAGCCTGTTTGACAGCCGTAATGAGCCAAAGTTCCTCCTTGGCAGTAGCCGACATCTACAAGACCCCCGCGGACGTGCTTTCTGCCCTAGGTTCTGCGGCCTCCTGAACGGTACCCACTATATCTGTATACAGATTCCAGACGTTCCTCCAGGTGAATGTCGGCCACAGGAGGGACTTTGGGTGGAGGAGGTGGAGCAGCAGGTTCAGGACTGGAAACTTTGGCCTTCTTAGGTGGCTCTACAGTCTGACCAGACAGCCCCTCCATCGCTAGTGCCAAGCACTTAAGACACTGGTTTTCTAAGTAAATATTAAGGGTGTGTAGACAACTGCAGAAGGCCAGACAGATCGCGCAGAGTCTGATGGTCGTGTGTAGGCCCTAAGCAGAAAAAGCAGAGCTCGTGGGCATCCTTACTGGGGATCTGATGTCTGCACTTGCACTTTTCCTTTCCTGGATGACGTGAACCTAAACGGGCATGCAGTGACTCAAGAAAAACACAAAAAATGGCCCCAATGGGGTACTTATCTTAATTCAAAGATCCAATGCCAGGGATGGCAGGAAGAGCTGACATTCGACTAGTGGCAGAGAAGTTCTAGGGAAAGGTACGTGCAGATGCCACTTTTCTGGCCCATGCTCCCTCGGCTAACATCAGACATCCCATATACCTAGCAGTGACTAGAAGCTTTTGTATACTGGCCCGGCATTCAGGTAGCTAGCAGAGGATAACCCAAGGGTTTGGAATACTGCAATAGGAGAACAGAAGGACATCTGCAACAGTCATCCCTCTGCACAAAGGTGGGTCATCTACGACCCTGGTAATTACAGACCCTAGTCTTTTATGTAAAGCCATGGAAAGAATTACAATGGAGATGATCAACAGAGATATAGTAAACCTCCAGACACTGGACCCAACCCAGTTTGGTTTTGTCAAGGGCAGATCATGCCTATTCAACCTGGTGGACTTATTTGAGAAGGTAACTAAAGCAATGGATAAGAGAAAAATGGTTCACACTACATACTTTGACCTGGTCAAGGCATCTGACACAATACCCACTTGGGCATTGTTGACAAACTCAAGAGTTTAGGTACAAACTCGTATGATACCTGGTGGGTAGCTAACTGGCTCAGACAGGACCATGGAAGTTAGAAATGGGGAGTCCACCCCTACAAAGAGGCCAGTCAAAAGTGGAGTCCCTACGGGATCAGTCCTTGGACTGCTCCTTTTTGGTATTTTCTTCTCAGAAGTCAAGGCCAACATTAGTGGTCTCTGGCTGACTAAATTTGCAGATGACTGCAAATTAGGCGCTAACACTGAACCCCACACTGTCACAAATATTCGCCAGGAGGGGCTGACGCAGACAAACAACTGATGTCAGAGCCATGAAATAAAACTAAATGCAAACAAATGCATAATAGTATCCTTTGGGAAGTCATCCATTCCTGGTAACTATCATATTGACAACACACCCTTTAGAACTGACCCAGTAGGTCAGGGACTTAGGAACACACAGAAAGTAATCTAGCCTTTGACCATCACGTGTCTACACTAGTGAGGAAATCATTCTATGTTGTGCAACTTATGCACAAAGGTATGGCATCCAAGTCCAAGGAAAAAGAAGTTATGTACCTACCATAAGGTTCCATGTTAGTTGTCTTCATCTCACCTTCCTTCTTGCTGTTAGGGTTCGACTCTGCCATCTTCTATAGCTCGAGAACTGTTTACTGGCTCGAGGCTACCCCTTATCCCAGCATCAGCTACCCAGATCTCGTTTGTGATAGCGCACACTAGACATAAGTAGAGTAAACAGTTCCTAAAAACTGGTTGTCCAATACACCTAAACAAGGAAAGAGTTATAAATTACCTGGAATGTGAAGTAACAAAAGATGCTCAGCCAGTGAAAACAAAAGGAAACTCCTCACAATCCTCTAGGAAGGGGGAAGGAGGGAGGGACGCAAGAAGGAAGGCAAGATGAAAACAGCTAACATGGAACGTTATGGTAGGTACATAACTTCTTTATGTTAAGTTGTCCAGCTCGCCTTCATTCTTGCTGTTTGGGACAGCGTCCCTAGCACCTAAAATCCCAGGTGGCTCATTGGAACAGACTCTTCAGAACAGAAGAACCAAAGGAAGCTCTGCTCCAGGAGACCATATCTACCTTGTAATGAGAGACAAAAGTGTGAGGGTTTGCCCAAGTGTCTGCACAGATTGAGTCTATGGGCAACCAAGACTGAAAAGCTACAGAGGTGGCTAATGCTCTAGTGGAATGACCTTTTGGTTTAGCTGGTAGCTCTATTTCATAACTGATAAATAAAGGCAATAGTATCAGATAACCATCTGGATAAGATCACTTTAGAAACTGGAAGGCCTTGTTTGTTGAAAGCATAAGAAAGAAATAACTGGTCTGACTTTCTTAGTTCTATGGAGGTAAAAACGAAATTGCCTGTGCACATCCAATTGGTGGAGCTCGTATTCTGCCTTGTTGCTGTGATTAGGAAAGAAAACTGGGAGATCTATGGATTGATTTAAATTGTTCTCTGAGCAGACTTTAGGAATAAAGGATGGATTGGTCCTCAGAGAAACTGTCCTTGTGAAACACCAGGTAAGGAGGATGAACACACAGTGCTTGAAGTTCTGAGACACATCTAGCTGAAGTGACAGCAACCAGAAAAAGTGTCTTCCAAGAAAGAAAATTTAAAGAACATGATGCTGCCGGTTCAAAGGGAGGCAAAATTAAGGAAGCTAAAACTAAACTGAGATGCCAAGGAGGAGGAGTATCTCTAACTGGGGGTCTAAGAAGAGATGTTCCTTTCATAAAGGCCTTGCAGAGCATATGAGACATTATGCTAGAATTAAACATACCGATATGAAAATTAGAAATGGCAGCTAGTTGTACTCTAATGGTAGCGGAAGCCGCACCAGACTGAAAAAGCTGTGCTAGAAATTCAAGAATTTCATGGACTGGGGCTGAGAAAGGATCCAAATTTCTAGATTCTGCCCAGTAAGAAAACCGTTTCCATTTACTAGCATACGTTTTCCTCATAGTAGACTTATGTGAGGAAACAATAATATCACGGACTGGTGGGGAGATATTGGAAAGCCTGGCTAAGGTTGGAAGTGAAGTAACCAAGCTGTGAGCTGGAGAGTTTGAAGGGATTGGTGCAACCCGCCTAATTGGTGAATCGGGAGATCTGGAACTGGGTCCAGAATCCATGGTTGATCAAAAAGGTGGAGGTGTAGGAATGGGAACCATATCTGTCAAGGCCAATATGGGGCAATGTGGTTCATTTTGCAACCCAATTATTTGCTTTCTGTATGAGTCTTGGAATGGGGGAAAAGCGTAAAGGTGTCCCTAAGGCCAATCGTGGACTAGAACATCTCTGGGTATATGACCTGAAAGAGGAAGTAGGGAGAAGTAGCTGCTGCATTTGTTGTTGAGAGGAGTGGCAAATAGGTCGCAGCAAGGTTGTCCCCATTTGCGGAAGATAAGATCCGCAACTTCCTGATTCAGAGACCACTCGTGAGGCATGAGGATAGCTCTGCTGAGCCTGTCCGCTATGACATTGGATTTCCCAGGGATGTGCATTGCTATCAGAAAACGTTGGGAGGAAATCGCCCATTGTCACAGTCTGAGTGCTTCTTGACACAAGGGGTAAGACCTGGTCCCGCCCTGTTTGTTGATGCACCACACCACTGACATGTTGTCCGTTTGGATTGCAATGGTCCCGGAAGGAAGGGAGTCTTGAAGGGCTTGCAATGCTAGGAGAACCGCTCTCATTTCTAGGACACTGATATGGAGATGGTACTTGTGAGGTTGCCAAGTGCCTTGGACTGTCCTGCCTAGATAATGCCCCCCCACCCTATCAGGGAGGCGTCTGTGGTCACTGTGGCTATCGAAGGGGGTTGTATGAAAGGTCTGCCCTGAATTACTAGTGGGGAGACCATCCACCAAGAAAGATGCCTTTTGCATGTTTCTGTGATCAGGATCATGTGAGACATGGGTAGTTCCTGGAAAGACCACTGCGTGAAAAGAAGCCACTGAAGGATTCTCATGTGGAAACGCGCTAATGGGACAAGAAGAATGGCAGTTGCCATGGAGCCTAGAGCTTGGAGGACATGTCTAACCTGAACCCTTTTGCTCTGCATTAGAATTAACACTTGTTGATGAATAGTGGAAACTCTTTCCTGTGGTAATCTTGCAAACATTTATTTTGTTTAATTCTGCTATGTATGTTTAACAAAAATCCACACGAATAAATTCTCTCAAAGCTCAAAGGTTGTCAGCAAAATAAATCCACCAAGGTGTAAAAGCAAAAAAGTCTATTTATTACAAAAGTGTATAACTCCAACTTCGATCGTCAAGCGCTTTCACTAGACTATGCTAGCTTGCTTCTGATGAAGCTAGCATATAGTCTAGTGAAAGCGCTTGACGATCGAAGTTGGAGTTATACACTTTTGTAATAAATAGACTTTTTTGCTTTTACACCTTGGTGGATTTATTTTGCTGACAACCTTTGAGAGAATTTATTCGTGTGGATTTTTGTTAAACAAACGTGTGGTTCCATACGAGTCCTATTGGCTTCTGGTGCTCCTATGTATGTGATAGACTGACAGGGCAACAAGGCAGATTTTTCAAAGTTTACTGTAATGCCTAGTGCATGATGTGATTGTATAATCCTGTGCCTCTAAGAGTTGACGCCTGGTGGTAGCAGTCAGGAGCCAGTTGTCTAGATAGGGAAACATCTAGAATCCTTGATGCCTCAGAGGTGAGCCGTGTCTACTGCCATACACTTGGTGAACACCCTGGGGGCTGAGGTGAGACCAAAGGGCAGAGCTCTGAACTGGTAATGACTGGCCCCTACCCGGAAGCGAAGAAATCTCCTGGAGCGTCTGTCCATTTTGATATGGTAGTACGCGTCCTGAAGATCTATCGAGCACATCCAATTGTCCTGACCCAGAAAAGGGAAAATGAACTGCAGCGTCACCATCCGGAACTTTTCTTTTTCTACAGATTTGTTCAATCTGCTGAGATCCAGTATTGGTCTCCAGTTCCCTGTCTTTTTTGGTACTAAAAAGAATCTTGAATAAGTTCCGGATCCTAGTTGGTCTGCGGGGACTTCTTGAATGGCTTTTTTCTAGCAGTCTTGAAACTTCTGTGACTGCTTGATCCCTTAGATTGGGTGGGACATCTGGGATGGGCTTTTTTGATTCTATGGGGGACTGATGGAAGGGAATTTTGTAACCTCCGGATATGACGGATAGTACCCATCTGTCTCTTGTTATATTTTGCCAGGCTTTTGGGAACAGCGAAAGTCTTCCCCGACTTAATCCAGAGATGAGCAGTCGGGCAACCCTTCAGGGATGCTGGAAGGGTTTGGCAGAGAAGGTTTCTCTGTCAGCCTAGTTTTGCCATCCTCCTCTGCCACGAAGGTGGCGTTTGTTATTGTTGTTTCCCCCTCTGCTCCTGGGGGAAAAAAAAAATCACCATGTGTGTCATGCAAGGGTCCCTGGGATTTTCGGAACCACATCTTTCCGTTCTTCTGACCCTTGGGATAAGGTCTGGAAGGAGTGGAAAAATGGACTCCCATGGCAGAGACAGTCTTGCCTTCCTGCGCACACCTGGTCAACGTGTCTTTCACCTGAGGCCCAAAGAGAAAGGAGCCATCAAAGGGAGTATTGGGTTCCGCAAAATGACACAGCTGCATACAAGCATGGCTCCTGAGAGCCACACCTGTCCCTGCGGCTCTGCTCGCTCCATCGGCTGCATAGGAAATCAGCCTCATGGAGGAGTTGACTATGGAATTAAGAGTCGCAAGCTGAGAAGCTACTTTGGCTGGTGCTCCCTCAGCTGTAGGATCTTGAAGGGCATCTCCAAGCTCTTTCAGGAGATCCCTTTGAAGACATGTAAAATGGCATAAATAGTTCAGGGACTTCATTGAAAAGGTCGCTGAAGCAAACATTCGCTTTCCATATCTGTCCATCGTCCAAGACTCTCTGTTCGGAGGATGAACAGATGAAGAGGTTTCTGCTAACTCTTTCTTGGTGGCTGCTGCTACCCACATGGCATCAACAGGCACACCTTTGGAGAGGAATTGCTTGTCCTGGGGGACTGTAATAAATGTTTGGTCTCCTCGGAGTAGGTTCCACAGAATCTGGAGCTGACCAAGCCTTTCGAGCCACTACAGACATGAGTGGATCGAAAGGAGGAGATACCCAGGAGGTGGAAGGTCGGGAACTGAATGCGTCCATGTATACATACTTGTCCTCGGTAGGGGCTAAGGAAATCCAGTCCCTCCTCTGTCTAAGCATTTCAAGGATGTCCGAAAAGGAAACATCTTCAGAGGGGGAACTTGGGGACCCTTCCAATTCATCCATGTCTGTATCTGAAGTGACAGACTCAGGGGAGTCTATGTGCTTCCTCTTGCATTTCTTCTGGGGAGGCTCTTCCGAGTGATCAGGGGAGGCTTCGAAAGAAGAGGGATCACCCAATGGGGTGTCCTGGGGCATAGGTTCCCTACGCTTGGGGTCTGGAGGAGAAGTAGAGGTTGGAACAGACACCACGGGGGGAGGAGCCGATGGAGCTGGTAGTAGAGCTGATTCAGGGGACAGCACACTCTGCATGACCTCGAAGGTGTCCCGACCTCTAGGCAGAGACACCTCCAGCTCCGAAGAAACATGAGTCTTTCTCCTCGTTGAGGGTGACTGCTCCGAGGCCGATGTTGGAGCCGAGCTCACCTGCGCTGAAGCTCCGAGGGGGAAAACTGGGTTGGACAAGGGTCCAATGCCAAGGGGGGGGGGGCCCTCGGAGCCGACGAGAGAGCCTCAGCGCCCAGATCCCTCGATAGAAGGTACAATCGAGGTAACTGGAGCCGACGTCAGAACCAAAGGAGAGATGATCGGCGCCGATGGTTCTACTACCTGTGGATCCATGGTCTCCGGCTCCAAGCTAAATGTAGTCGGGGGAGGAATGGAAACAGAGGCAGTTGGAACAGATACCTATTGAGGTGGGCTGGACAGAATTTTTGCCAGTGCCTGTGACTTAAGCAACCTACTTACTACTCTCCACATCATGATGTGATAATTTAGAGGATCGAGAGGAGTGGGAAGAATGATGGCTACGTTCGCTCTGTAACAAAGGTGACTGAGGTGCCGAGTGGATGGACTCCAAGGACAGAGACCTCAGTCACTTATGGCTCCGAGACGGTTCTGAAATAGCAGATGGAGTCGACGGAGGAGTTGTCTTGTCGGTGCCAGCCGGCACCGACATACTTGGTTGGTCAAGTAAGAGAGTCTGCTCCAAAGGTGGAGCCGATGGCTTGACAGACTTAGGGGATTTCGCTGGCTGAGTACTTTTAGCTGGAGAATCTTGAGGCTTCAATAATCCCCGAAGGACTAATTTGTTTCTGCTGTCCTACAGGACCCTTGGACTAAAAGCGTGAAAATAGAACAGGAATCCTGCAGGTGAACAGCGCCCAAACAATATACACAACTAGTGTGCCCATCTGTCAGAGACATTTTCTGACAGCATGAGTCACACCTTTTGAAGCCAGATACCTTGGTATCTTTAGACATTACAGAAACAACCACCACAACAGCAATAATAAAAAAAGCTATACTACAAAAAAACAAATAGACTTTTTTTTTTTTTTTTTTACAGTTAAGGAACAGAAAGGAAAGCCTCTAATTTAAACGGCTATCCTGGGAGGGGGGGGGGGGCTCTCTAATTTAAACGAGTTCAAGGGAAACAGAAGGCCTGCGAGTTATGCAGCGACAGCCAACAAAGCTTAAATACACAAGAAATCGATAAGGGATAAAGGAATATTACCTAGACAAAAAATTGACAAATACTTGACAAAATTTCAAGAATAAACAACAATATATTAACAGAAAAAAACTATACTAAGCCCGAGCCAGTAAGGAAGCAACCTTGCAGATGAAGCGGCAAACGAGATCTGGGTAGCTGATGCTGGGCAAGCTGGGATAAGGGGTAGCCTCGAGCCAGTAAACAGCTCATTAGCTATAGAAGATGGCCGAGTCGGAGCCGAGGATCGGCTTCGAACCCAAACAGCAAGAACGAAGGCAACAACTTAACATGCCATTGTTCCACTGTATTTGGCATTCATCAGACCGGAGTACAGTGCCCCCCTTTGGTATGTACCTAACCAGGTATATCCAACAACTGGAACGTCTGCAGAGGTTCCTCACTAAAAGAATACATGGTATAAGTAAAATGTCCTATGCAGACTGCCTCAAGGCCCTATCCTTGTATTCTGCCCCCTACAGGCTTTTGAGGGGAGATCTATGCCTGGCATACAGGGCACTGTCAAACCCAACTCTGCTGGACCTCCTGCATATCCACAAAACAAACCGCACAAGAATGGCCAGTTCTAAAGACTTAAACCTTGCCGGTGATATAAACAGGACCTGTTGGAGAGAGACTCATGTATCCTGGAGACTTTCCCATCTATGGGACAGAGGTTCATCCACAACCCAATTAAACTGCAGCTTGGACAACTGGATGGGGAACTGGAAATTCATCCCTGGTTTAGCACCTAGGTCTCACGCAAACAGACAAACGCAGCCTATAAATTGTTCATCTCCCAGGCCCATACTTACACTTATCAAGGGTATCAGAACTAGTCAGATATTTGGGATGCATGGCTAGGCTTAAAAACGCCCTTGTGGTCATTAGCCTAGTGAACACCTATGAACTTGTAGGGCATGGAGAGCGGTGATTACACTCCAGTATTCGGAAAAAGGCAAATCAGTTAAGTGCTACTATAGTGACAGACCCGACCTTGCGTTAAAGCAGAGGATGGTTAACATTTGTTAAGGTCGTACTAGGCAAAATAAAAAAACGTTTCTGTTTTCTGTCCAAACCGGTAATGTCTCTTTGCCTAACTTCCTCTTATAAACTTAGAAAGTGGCTGGATAGACTTAAATCCTTCGTGATTTGTCCGAAAACTAGACTTCAAGAGGAACAGACCAAACATATGAGGCAAAAATCTGGACATTTGAGAAGCATGGCAAGGTTAATGTAAACAAAAGATTGTGTTACACTCACAAAGTGCTTTACAGCTTTGAAAGACAGCAAAATGCGTAGCTTTTTTTTTCATTTCTGTTAACTACTAGTACATGGAGAAGATAAAGTTCCATACACTACAAAGAATTATCAGGCCCCTGATCATAACTTTTCTGTGTTTTCAAAATGGATACCAATATTTACCTCAAGATTTCTCGTCATCCATGGCTAGAACACATAAGTAGGCTATGATCGGAAACCTGATCATAATCCTGTGTGTTAAGTGCTTCCCTAGATCTTGACAGCACTTGGATATCATTACGAAGCTTTTTTAAGCATCCTTAAGTGAAATTAAGTTTGGATCTTAAACTTAAGTGCATCTTTATCCAACAAAATTCTGGCACTCCATGCACTAAAGAAATTCCTAGTAAAGTTTATTGTACTTGGGATACAAATAACACAGATGTCAATGTGTAGTAAACAGCCTATCACACTGTAGTAAACAACAGTCTATTATGGAGTGATCGTTTTACTGCATCCTCATCTTCAAAGATGAGCAAATTATTCCAAATGTTTTCTTTTCAGCACTAATTCATTGCAGTGTAACATATCATGCGTTCCGGCCCCAAAACCCGGACAATACCAAGAAAGGAGGAGGGGTATCCATATTCATCAAGGACACCCACACCTCAAGATTGGTGGCATCGCACGATGCATCGGAAACCATCCAGGTGCAATTAACCATAGGCAAGACTGCTCTGCAATTTGTAGCATGTTACAGGCCACCCTCGCAAACTCAGGAACCTCATATGGCCTTCCTGAAAACACTGGAGGGGATAAATGTATCTCCGAACACCATCATACTAGGTGACTTCAACTACCCTAATATAGACTGGGAACACTACTCAAGCCCAAACACTCTAGCCCAAAAGTTCCTGGAATTCATAAACTCAAATTCCATGGAACAACTAGTCACCATCCCCACAAGAGGAGAAAACATACTTGATCTCATCACCACGAACATGGGAGCACAATGTTCAACGCCGGAAGTATACCCCTCACTGGTGAGATCTGATCACAAACTAATCTCGCTGGAGGTCCTCATCCCACCCCCACCAGAAATGAAAAAGACCACAGTAAAGAACTTCTCGAAAGCCGACTTCACACTTCTAAAGACTAGTGTGGTCTACTTTAAGGCCCCTGAGCCAGCGGTTAACATTACTCAAACCACTGAATCACTTACAAATGCCTTCTACCAGCACCTGCAGGGCTGCATGGATCAGGCAATCCCAAGCAAAACAAAGACTCTTTGTACCAAAGGCAAGCGTCCAGTCTGGTGGACCCCAGCCATAAACAAACTCTACAACAAAAGGAGAAAGCTACTACAAGATAGAGCAAAATCCTTAAAAGGTAAGACACCGCTGATCACTATAAGTAAAAAGCTAAGAGCTCTCATAAAATCATCCAAAGCTAATTTTGAGAAAAAAATAGCTAAGGACTCTAAAGACAACCATAAGGCATTCTTTAGCTATGTCAGAAACCTAGGAGGAAACTCCCAGATATGCTCAGAATTAGTTCAAAATGATGTGAAGATTACTGATCCTACAGACATTGCCAACATACTGGCTGAAAGGTTCAGTGCAAACTCCCCCCCCCTAAAGGAGAGATATCTATACCAAATGATTGTAGCCCCCCAAACATCTCTAACGCCCAGGTGGGAACTGCTCTCTCCAAGGCAAAGAACACAGCATCCATGGGACCTGATGGTGTGCCCGGCTGTGTGCCCCATGAACTCAACGAGGAATTAAACCCACAGTTAGGACAGCTGTTTAATCTTAGTCTCACCTCCGGATCGTACCCAGGAGTGGCGCTGCGACTGTGGTCCCACTCCACAAAGGCGGTGCCTCCACCGACCCTGGAAATTACCGTCCCATTAGCTTGACAAGCCTTATCTGCAAAGCCATGGAGAGGATCATAATGGATCTCATAAATAAAGACATAGGGAACTTGCAGACTTTGGATCCAACCCAGTTTGACTTTGTCAAAGGCAGATCATGCCTTCTAAACTTGGTTGACTTTTTCGAAACAGTCACCAAGGCCATTGACGAGGGAAAGGCAGTCCATACAGCCTACCTAGACCTGGCGAAGGCTTTTGATACAATACCTCACTCGGGTATCATTGAAAAACTCATGAACTTAAATGTAACCCATACATTACAAGATGGGTTGCAAACTGGCTGAGTGACAGAACCCACAGGGTCAGAGTTGCTGGCGCCATGTCAGACTCAAAGCCTGTCACAAGTGGTGTCCCACAGGCTCAGTCCTGGGCCCACTCTTGTTTGGCATCTACTTTTCTGAAGTACAAGCAAACACAGGAGGGTTATGGCTGACAAAGTTTGCAGATGACTGCAAACTGGGCGCCATAGTGGAAAACACATCCGACACAGATATCCTCCAGAAGGGTCTCACAGAAACGGATAACTGGTGCCAGAGCCATGGCCTAAAGTTAAATGCCAAGAAATGCATAGTCATACCCTTCGAGAAAAATAAGGTTACCCCTAGCTACCATATAGGTGGCAATCCCCTGAACACAGAAGAAGTTATTAGGGACCTGGGAACCCAGGTTGACAGTAGCCTTTCATTTGACACTCATATTGCTAAAGTAGTTAGGAAGACCTTCTACATTGCCCACCTTATCATGAAGGGATTCAAATCTAGATCAAGGGAAGTCATAGTCTCCCTATACTCATCACTCATCAGACCAATGATCGAGTACAATGCCCCATTCGGAATGTATCTGACCCGACACTTGCAGCAGCTGGAGAGGCCACAAAAGTTCCTCACCAAAAGGATAAAGGGTCTCAAAAATCTGTCTTATGCTGCCCGACTGAAAGAACTCCAGTTATATTCAGTTGCTTACCGTTTGCTCAGAGGTGACCTATGCCTGACATACAAGGCCATGTCAAACCCAGATTTGATGAACATGCTTCATCTCAAAAAATCTAGATCCCTCAGAGCCACAAGGGCGGGAGACTTAAACCTCGACACGGTTATTAATAGGACGTGCTGGAGGGATAGATTCATCACCCAAAGACTCCCTATGCTGTGGAACAAAATCCCGGTTTATGTGAGGCAGAGCACCTCGCTGGCCTTGTTCAAGAGGAATCTTGACCAATGGATGGGAGATCGCAGATACACCCCAGGGGTTACCTCAGTGTCACTGCTCGACAGAAGCACAGCAAAATAATGGGCATAGTTTCTCCAAACTAAAGGGGTGGCGTAAGCCACAAAACTATGGGCTAGGCTTATAAATGCCCTCGGGCAGATAGCCTAGTATGAACCTATGAACCTATAAAACCTCATTGTACATTAGGGTTGTAACTGAGGTGATTAACACAGCCGTAGTTTTTTCCCCAGTGATCCACTGGTAGACTATCTATTTTTTTATTACACTGTATGCCAAGTTGTTGTGTCTTTCAGCTTTTCCCGGTTGGGGGTCGCCACAGCAGGACTCCGGTCCGCTGATTGGCAGTAGATTTTTACGTGCCGAGTTACCAGCTCTGACGCACAACCTTCAATGAAGGTACGCCCATTCACGCATGTCTCCACACAGAAGACGCTCTAGCTGAGAATCGAACAGGACAATGTCTTAATGTGAGGCGACAACGCTACCGCAGCACCACCACCGCAGTCGTACACTGTATGCCAAGTATTATACAGAAAACTAAGAATCTGATGCTGTTCCATCTCACTTATCTTACCTTTCACTTGAATATAGACGTTTTATTTACTGATTGATTCATTGTGCTGCATTCTGGTTACTTTGTAATAAAGTCTGCTGTAGAGTACAGAACACATGCCAACCCACTACAAAATGTTTCTCCACTCTATCAGGAGAGTCTGGATGGTATGGAAGCAATTTATAAGTTATATTCTTACCATAACTTGGCATTTGTGTTGTCCATTTTCATTCTTCCTCACCAATGGGTCTAGGAAGCGATCCTCAGATCCGACTCCACCACATCTACAAGACTTTGGATCCAAGCCTCAAGCTCCGCCCTTTACCCATAATTCCCCAAGCCATTCCCAACTCCTCAGATCAAGTTTGCTGCCTTACTGTCCACCAAGTTACAACATACAGAAACCAAAGGTTAGCTGAGGCTCAGACCAGGAACTTGAGAGTTCCTCTAACTTTTAAGGATTCTTCTAGGAGTATTAGGGTCAGGAGGGAAGGCGAGGAAGAATGAAAATGAACAACACAGATGCCAATTTATGGTAAGGACATAACTTATAAATCTATACTTTTCATTTCTCCTCAGTAATGGTTCAGAGTCCTCAGCTACATAACTCTCAGGAGGCTCTCATGGAATGACATGCTGGAGCACTGTCAAACCGAAGGAAGTTCTGCTTCTAGAGACAATGAGACAATTTGTAATGTGTAACAAAGGTATGAGTCTTTGACCAAGTGGCTGCAGTGCAAATGTCATCAATTGAAACTCTGGAAGACAAGGCAGATGTGAGAAGATGCAATTACATTACAAACCTAAAATCCCTGCTGTCTCAATCACAAGCCAGTACAACAGGAACTGAGAAGGCTGTCTGCACAAACACCACACCTCTACCCCCCTCCCATACCTGTACAGTAGCATTCTTACATATGTGGAGATTCTCAACAAAAACATACTTAAATAAGAGAGACCTCTGAGGCAAAAACATACATGCACATCACAACCCAGAGCACCAAGCACCACACACAGTACACTTGACTGTGTAAGGACCAGCCACAAACCCAACATACTAGTCATAGGAGACTATCGTGAGACACATATGTGCCCCTCACCAGGCTAGCCAAGGTGAAAGTCACGGTAAGCTGCTTGTCAGGTGCTAGAATCCACTCATGCACTCCAGTCTCTCAACAGGTACTGTTAGGACTCTGTCACAGTCCATGTTGGTGCGAATGACTTGAGACGTACCTCTCTGGACTATATGAAGAGACATGACTGAGCTCACTGAATGTGTGTCCCAGGCAGGTATGTCCCTAGCCTTAAACAGCATCCTACCGTCACCCAGAAGGATGCCTCAGTACAAACAGAAAATGACTAACAATTGGCTTAGTTTTTGGTGTCATTCCAAAGGGATCCAGTACCTGACAGCCTGGGAGGACATGATTGACAGGCCAAGATGCTTTGCCAGAGATGGCCTTCATCTGTCTCCCCTGGGCTTCAGACAAAGGCTCTTGTCTCCCCCATAATGCCTTTTTTAGGCAAAGTCATGAGGACAAAATTACCAATGTGAAAAATTCTTCTTAATGAAATTTAATGGTCATGCTGCTAAACCAGTGGTGCACAACCTTTTTGTGGGGAGGGCCACTACACAAATTCCTAATGCATCTGCGGGCCACCTCAAACATAGCAAGTCATTATGAGTTAATAGGTACAGGTGACTGGCATTTTTACAGCAGTCATGAAATTGCCTGTTTAATACAACAACTGTGTTCAACTTTATTCTGGCTAACAGCCATGACTTATTACAGACTCTTGCAGAAATTTACTACTGCTTACAGACTACAACTTATAAACAACAAAATTAGAATTACCTCACATACTTCGCATAACTGCAGTCAATTAAGTAAGCAAGCATGTGCTGGAAAGTTTGCGTAACTGGAGTAAGAGACAGCATTTTTTCACTTTTTTTTAAAATTTTGGTTACTCTCCAGGAGCCTGATAATTTTGTGTCAAGGGCTGGGTTTGGTCCCGGAGCGGACGTTGTACACCACTCTGCTAAACGCTAGGAGTCTTAACATGAAACTGCACTCATTGCAAGCATTTCTTGCCCTGGAAGATACTGACATTTGTGCAGTCACTGAAACCTGGTTCAAAGCTGCAGAGAGCACCCCAGCCTTACCAGGTTACTTGTTCTATCATATTTTCAGACCCCAAACAGAGGGCTACAAAGCCAAAAGAGGTGGAGTTTCAATATTTATCAAAGACGTACAGTGGATATAAAAAGTGTACATACTCCTGTTAAAATGCCAGGTTTTTGTGAAATTAAAAAAAATGAGACCACAATAAATTATTTCAAAACTTTTCCCACCTTTAATGTGACCTATAACCTGTACAAGTCAACTGAAAAACAACCACATGTGTTAGGTGAAAAAATATAAAAAATTTTTTTAAAAAACGTACAATAAGCTGGTTGCATAAGTGTGTACACCCTTAACCTAATACACTGCTGAAACACCTCAAGGCTGGTCAAACAGTATGACGCACAGGAGACACTGCAGATGGTTAACTATTGACAAAACACCTATTCAAATCACAGCTAGCTACAGACTCCCAACCACGACTCAGGAGGCCCATTCCACCTGTCTGGACTTACTTGAATCCATCAAGATTGAACCTTCTACCCTAATACTTGGAAACTACCCAGCCATAGAGGGGAAGACCTATTCTAGCTCAAACATGAATGCCCAGATATTCCTCGATGTAGTCAATGCCATTGCATTGGATCAGCTGGTCGACAACCCCACAAGAGGTGAAAATATCCTGGACCTGGTACTAACCAACATGAGTAGCCACTGTAGCACCCTTACAGTGTCATCCTCCCTTGGTAAAATCTGACCATAAAGCAATCACCTTTGAAGTCACCATCTCCCAGCCCCCCCCACCAGGGTTGAACAAAAAAAATTTCCAAAGTGTTCTACAACCTCCCGACAGCAGGTACAAGCAGCTTCAAAGCCACCATCCCTTCAGTTGCATTAAGCACTCATGTCTAAGCCTACACCGAAAAAACTAAATGAGAACCTATATATAGCTATATGGACTCAGCAATACCTGAGAGAACCAAATCATCTTCAAGGAAGAGTAAACCTGTCTGATGGACAGCAGCAATAAACAGACTATAATAAAAAGGAAATAAATTGCTGTCCAGGACCAAGACGGAGCAGATGCCAAGTTGGAAGCAATCGCTCCTTTGTCTGAACAAGCAAATATGGTCACTGGTGAACTTCGAGTCCAAATTGGCCACATCCACTAAGGACAATCACAAGGCCTTCTTTGCATACGTCCACAATCTCAAATGTAACTGCCAAATCTGCTCTGAATTGGTGGTCAAGAATACCACATACACAAATGCCATAGATACAGCCACCCTGCTGGCAGACAAGTTCAGTGAAAACTTCATCCCCCTGTCCCCCCATCAGTAAACCAAGACATCCTCAGCACCTGCCCACCTCCCCTCATCACCAGGGACCAGGTTATTAATGCCCTCTCAAAGGCAAAAAATACAGCCTCCAAACCAGACAACATCCCTGGCTGCATCCTACGTGAACTCAGGCAAGAGCTCAGTACCACTAGGTACCCTATTCAACCAAAGCCTGTGCACTGGCTTCATCCCAGCAGAATGGAGGAAGCCACCATCATCCCTCTATGCACAAAGGTGGAGCATCCACCGACCCAGGCAATTACAGGCCCATCAGCCTAACTAACCTGATCTGCAAGGCCATGGAATGCATTATCATGGACCTTACAAACAAGGACATTGGCAACCTCGAAACACTTGATCCCACATAGTCTGGTTTTGTCAAAGGGAGATCATGCCCGTTAAACTTGGTTGCCTTCTTCAAAATAGTCACCAAAGCCATGGATAAGGGCAAGACAGTGCACACCATCTACCTTGACCTAGCCAAAGCCTTCAACACTACTCCCCATTCATGCATAACAGATAAACTCTCCCAGCTAGGCATCAACCCATGTTACCAGATGGGTAGCTAACTGGCTCACTTTTGGAACCCAATCAGTCAAAACAAGGTAAGCCACCTCTAGTAGTAGACCGGTAACAAGTGGCATACCCCAAGGAATGGTCTTGTGGCCGCTACTGTTTGGGATAATCTTTTCTGAGGTGCAAGCCAAAAGCAGTGGTCTGTGGCTGACCAAGTTTGCAGATGACTGCAAGCTGGGCACTGTCATACATTCCCCTAGTGATGTGAACATTCTCCAATCCTCCAAGAGGGCCTTCACCAAACTAATGACCGGTGCCAGAAGCATGGCCTCAAACTGAATGCCAAGAAATGAATCATTATCCACTTTGGGGAAAATGGTGTTCCCACTAATTATCACATTAATAACAATGTACTAAGCACAAAATCAGTCATGAGGGACTTGGGCACTGAGGTTGATAGCAACCTGACTTTTGACCATGTTGCCTCCATTGTACAGAAGACTTTCTACATGGCCCACCTCATAAGTAAGGGCATTTCATCCAGCAACAAGGAGGCCATAACATCCCTGTACTCCTACCTTATCAGACCCATTATTGAGTACAGTGCACCCTTCAGCACGTGCCTTGCCAAGCACATGCACCAGATGGAGAGACCACAGAGGTTCCTGATCAGGAAAATCCACGGGCTCAAACACTTATCCTATACAGATAGGCTAAAAGCCCTGTCCCTCTACTCAGTCTCATACAGACTGCTCAGAGGGGACCTGAGTCTAGCAAACAAGGCTGTCTCAGACTCAGCCTTGTTGGAGTTGCTGCATGTCTAAGTCAAACTCCACAACCTCAACCCAAACAGAACTTGTTGGCAGGATAGATTTGTGTTCAGACGACTCCACCATCTGTGGAATAGACTTCCTCTCCATGTCAAGCAGAGTACCTCACTAGCCCTCTTTAAGAGGAACCTGGACGACTAGATGGGAAACAGAAAATATACCCATGGGATCCTACCTGTGTCCCTGCTGGACAGGGAAAACAGGTGCTGGCTTTGTGGGAACATGGGTGAAATTCTTGGCTAGACTTATAAGGGCCTCCTGGCCAATAGTCTAGTATCGTCCTATGAACCTATGAAGTGGTCATAGATGTAGTAGAATGGGCACTACAAGGACGAAGCAATTCCAAACCTTTTTGAGAATAAACAAAATACAACCAGTAATCCATTTAGCCAGAGTAATTTTGAAGGTTGCTTGACCTAAGTGGTTAGGGGAAAAAGACACAAACAGCTGGTCAGATTTCCTGTACTGTTTTATTCTGTAAAGGGAGAAGCTTAGTTGCCTATGAACATCAAGAAGGTGTAGCATATCTTTGCCCTTATTAGTAAACTTGGGAAAGAAAACTGGCAATTGTATGGACTGTTAAATGTTAGACTCCATGGCTACCTTAGGCATAAAGGAAGGGTTGGGTCATAACATTCTATCTTTATGTGGAAAAAAATAGAGGGAAGCATGGCTGATAAAGCTTGGAATTTAGATTTTTTCTTTTTTTTTTTGCTGAAGTTACAGCCACTAAAAGACCGTTTTCCAGGAAAGAAACTTCATATCACATTCACTGGCCAGATGAAAGGGTTTCTGAGTCAACCCCTGGAGGACCACTAAGAGGAGAAGGGTCCTTAACTGGAGATCTAAGGAGAAAACTTCCTGTCATGAAAAAATTGCATAATCTGGAATTTGACAAAGAAAGGGATTATTTTCCAGTGTAGAAGTTGGATACGACTGCTAACTGCAGTTTAACAGTCAAAAAACTAGCCCCCTCCTTAAAAACAGTAGATAGAAAAAGAGGGATGTCTGAAGTAGAAGCTGAGAAAGGATCAATATTCTGTTTGAAAGCCCAGATGGCAAGCCTTTTCCATTTGCTTTTGTGGATCTTCTTGGTGGAGGTCTTCTGGGATGCCAAGATAATGTTACGAATGTGGGAATGTAACCTGGACTGTCTTATTATTAATGGAAATGGAGAAACCATGTGGGTCAGCTTCAGGGTGTGAAGATTGGGATGCTGAATTTCTGATGGGCGAGAGATGAAATCTGGAGTGGGCTCCAGTATCCATGGAAGATATTTCAGGTGAAATCAGAAGGAGGGAACCATACCTGTTGAGGCCAGCAAGGGACAAGAGGATGACTGAGTTCTTCATCATGCTTGCTTTCTGTAGAGACTTCGGGATCAGTGGAAAAAGGTGTGGGTAAGCATAAAGAAGACCCAGAAGCCAATCGTGAATCACAGCATCCGTCAGTGACTCCCCTGGAGGGGGGATCAGAGCAAAACACTTGTTGCACTTGTTGTTGAGGGGAAGATGCAAATAGGTCACAAAAAGGTTAGTCCCTGCGGCTGAAAATCATGTTCGCTACTTTTGATTGAGAGACCACTCGTGAGGAATCAGAATGGACCTGCTGAATCTGTTTGCCAGTGCGTTGGTTTTCCCTGGTATGTCTGTTGCAACCAGAAAGTGGTCTGAAGGGATCTCTGCACAGTGGATAAGAATGGGTTTCTCCTCCTCTGTTGATGTACCAGACAACTGATATGTTGTCAGTGTGTAATGCAATGGACCCTAGAGGAAGAATGTCCTGAAATGCTTGTAATGTTAGGATTGCTCTCATCTCTAGGACACTGATATGCAACCTGGTCTCCAAGGGGGACCATGTGCCTTGGACCATCTTTTCCCTTGCCATGCCACCGACCCCATTTGGGAAGCTTTCATGGTCACTGTGGCTACTGGAGGGGTGGGGGGGTTGCCTGCCCAAAAACAGATGGAAAGATTGGATCCACCAGCAGATGTGACATTTGCAAATTGGGATGAGTTTAATAGGAACAGACAGAGGATGGTAAAGAATAGATTACTGCCAGAGTCCACTGAGAATTTGCATGAAGAATCTTGCTAGTGGAACTAAAATTATCGTAGCTGACATTGACCCAAGAGCGTGCAATGCTAATTTGGCTGGTGGGGACAGAAGAGAAGTCCCACACCTGATGTCTCAAGGATGTGATGTGATGTGATGGGGGGAAATTATGTCACTTGAGTTGTGTCCAGTTGGGTTCCTATAAATTCTAGACTGAATAGGAGCCTGTGATTTTGCCATATTTATCATGATGCCCAAGGACTTTGAGATCTGAAGCAAGTAATCCCTGGCTTGTATGATTTGATGCCTGGTTGAGGCGGTAAGGAGTCAATCATCTAGCTAGGGAAACATCTGGAATCCATTCAGACTCAGGTGAGCTGCAGTGATTGCAATGTATCTGGTAAACACCCGGGGGCTGTGGTGAGTCCAAAGGGCAGAAGATCTGAATTTGTAATGACCAGCTCCCAGCCAAAAGCATAGGTGTCTCCTAGAGTGTCTGTCTATTTTGATGTGACAGTATGCATCCTAGAGATCTACAGAGCACATCCAATTGTCCTGGCACAGAAGAGGTGTAATGGACAGGACCGTAACCATTCCGAACGTTGACGTCTTTACATAATGATTCAGACTGCTTAGATCCAAAATTGGTCTTAGGTGCCCTGTTTTCTTTGCCACCAAAAAGTGTGAGTAAGTTCCAAATCCTGTTTGTTTAGGTGGGACATCCTGGATGACTTTTTTGGAGCAGCTTTTGCACTTGTGCTGTGTACTCCCTCTGACTGGGTGGAATATCGGTGAGTTTCTTCCTTGTGACCAGTGGTGGAAGGGAAAGCCCCATCAGTGCTCCTGAAGTGCTGTGCAGCACTTTAGGAGCACTGATAGGGCCCATCAGAGAAAGAATCTCTGAAGCCCTGGTTCTGTGGACCCCCCTCTGCCGCTGCGATGAAGTCTGCCATTGAAACTTCCTCCTCTGCCTCTGGAGGAGTCATCTTCCCGAGACTCTTGAAAAGATCCCTGAGATTTTCAGAACCATATATTCTTCCCACCTCACTGGTTTCTAGAAAACGTCCACTGAGGGGTAGAAAGCTGCATCAGCAGACAGGCTTTTTCCTTTCTGCTCAATGCAGGTAAGTGTCTCTTTCACTGACGGCCCAAACAAGAAGGGGGCATTAACAAAAGACATCGTAAAGGGTTCCGTGAAGTTGCATAGCCTCATCCAAGCAAGTCACCTAACAGCAATGCCTGAACAGACTGCTTGTGAAGTGCCTTCCGCTCCATGAGATATTAACCAAAATTGATGAATGAACAATAAATGAAAGATTAACCAGTTGAAGAGAGACTTGAGTTCCTCTGCTGACATGGTCTCAGTGAGAGAATTTGAGAGCTCCTTTATCAAATCTGTCTGCAACTGGGTAAAATGTGGAAGGTAATTTAACGATCTCCATGCAAGGGGCTGAAGTGTAAATATACTTTCCGAATGTGTCCATTGGTCTGAACTCCCTGTTCAGTGGGTGGACACAAGAGCTTTGTCCCACTAACTCCACCTTAGGGGCCACCACCACAGCCATGGTATCAACTGTGACACCTTTGCTCTAGTGAGATCTGCCTGATGGAAGGGATAAAAACTTATCCAGGTTCAGGTGCAGCAGTGTCCAGTTCCTTCCAGGCCTGGCAGGAGTTAATCTGCAGGGGGGGGGTACCCAAGATGTAGATGAGCCAAGTCCAAAAGCCTTCAGGAATACCAACTCAAGGGAAGGAGTTTTGGAGGATCAGCAATCTTTTCTATGAGGATTTCTGGGTGTTCCTGAAAAAAAACGTAGTCAGCTGACGATTGGGGGATTTTTCACCATCATCAAAATCAGTGTCCTCCATGACAGACTCCAAAGGGGAGTGTACACATGCCTCCTCTTGCAAGTCCTCTTCTGAGGCATCTTCTCTGTGGAGTGTTCCAGAGAGGTGTTGGAAGAAATGAGGAATCCCTCTGGGGAAAATGTGTGGAGCTTCCTTGAGCTGGCTGACCCGTGGGAACAGAGATGATGGGCTCAGAGCTCAGACCTGCTGAGGGGTAAGGGATAGAACCAGAGACTACAGAGAACAGTTATCTGTGGAAAGAGAAAGCCCTTTCTACAACCTGGAAGACTGACAGGCCTGGGGAAACCTCTCCTTCCCTCCTCAGAGCCGAAGCAGCCGAAGAAGGGAATTTGGGGACAGCACCGGTTCTGCTTCAATCAGAGAGAATCAGACACAGTCTACGGCTAAGGCTCCCAAGAGAAGAGCTGGATCAGAAAAGACAGGAACCAATCCCTGCCCCTCAGACCCAGCTCAGACTTAATGATCAGAGACCCTTACTCATCTGAAGACATCAAAACAGGACTGGTCAGGGTCACACTAATCTGAGGGAGGGAGCTTCCTCTAATCTGACACCATACCTCTCAGGGATCTAGGATCCTGGGACTCCAAAGTCATGTGTTGGATCGGGGAAGGAGATATTTTCTGGGCAGATGTGCTCACAGATCCGGTAAGGACGGAGGTGGCAGGACCCCCCTCTGAATCCAAGCCCAAAGGATCTCCACACCATTCTTTCCATGTCTGCTTTTCTCAAACTCCTAGAGGACCTACATGATATAGCTGAAGCTGGTCTAGAGTGTTTTGTTGGCACTTGGAAGAGCTGGGTGGGCAAGGTCGGGAACACTGGCTTCAACACCAGCTCTGGTGTACAGCCTCTACTCATCTGATCCAAGAAAGAGGTGGATGGAATGGGTGAGCTGGTAGTACGGCCAAGCCCGTCAGATCTATGGAGTGTAGAGGATGCGAGTGAGGCCCAATAGGTCTCTGATCTAAGGAGGTTGGATCAGACATTTTTTTCAACTACTCAGGCACCTCTAAGAAAGTTACTGGAAATTTTTGATGCCATTTCCTGGGCTCAGAAACCACTGGAGACCGCCTGGATGGGATTTGAGCCCCAGCAGGGAATAGGCCTTTTAATATCAGTTTATTTCTATGATCAGAATGCGCTCTCGGATTGAAGGTAGCACAGATAGTGCAAGGAGAGTCCAGGTGGACCACTCCTAAGCAGTATACTCACTTCTTGTGGGCATTGGAATTGGGAATCGTATACCCATAAGAAGTGCACTTTTTGAAATCGGTAGGTTTGTCCAGTTTGTCCGACACAGAGGCAGCAAAATGCAGAAAAACCTTACAGAAGGAAAAATGAAAGGGTTTGACAAACAGCAAGTTCAAGAGGAAGGAGAAGCTGAAGAGACTAAAGTACAAAACTACAAACTTTTAACCAAGTTTTTTTTCTATACAAACACAGATTAACCTCTAAGGAGACTAAAACAATCAAGAAAGTACAGTTTTGTACCTACCATAAATGTAGATGTCCGATAGGCATGCATCTGCAGTCCTTACAAATGGGTTGTCCTGTCGTCAGGCAGCTCTTCGGTCGGCCGGATTCCAAAGTCTGGGTCTGGCCTCGGCTGATGTCGCACTTCACCCGACGTCATAGCTGCAGTTATTCCGGTATAAAGGGATCAGCCGACGCCATCTTCCTCAGTGTTTCTTGCCCCAGATGCCAGGTGCCCTCTAGGAAGGCTAAATTTGGATAATTGTAAAAGTTTCCAAATAAGAGAGAGCAAATAAAAATAAACATGTATATACATATATACAAACAAATACACCATAATAGATTCCCCCAGCTAGCTAGAAGATGGGTAAATACCCTAGGAGTACCTCAGAGGGGAAGGAGGGAGGGTAATCCTGACTGCAGATGCATGCCTATCGGACATCTACATTTATGGTAGGTACAAAACTGTACTATGTCCTTCAAGGATGCATCTGCAGTCCTTACAAATGGGTAGAATACCATAGCTAAATTGGGGGAGGCGGAGTAGTAAGATTATGGTGTAGTTAAGATCCCTTGTAAAACAGCAGTGGCAAAACCTGCTCGGGATCTGGAGTATAAGGGTAGATTATAATGCTTGGCAAATGTATGCACGGAGCTCCAAGTAGCAGCCTCTAAAATGTCTTTGGTAGCCACTCCTTGTAAAAAGGCAGGCTGTGGTAGTGGCTGTAGCCCTTGTAGAGTGGGGTCTGATGTTTTCTGGAGTTTTCTTCCCATGGTAGGAGTAACAAAATCTAATGCAATTTCCTATCCACTTAGAGATTGTCTGCTTTGAAATTGCTTTTCCTTCCATTCCTGTTGCATATGCTACCAGTAGCTGGTCAGTTTTTCTATTGCTCTTGGTCCTGTCCAGGTAGTAACGTAATTGTCTATGTACATCCAAGGTATGCAACAGTCTTTCTCTCCTGTTCTGTGGGTTGGGGAAGAATGTAGGCAGGTGTACAGCCTGGTTTAAAGATACTCTGGAGACCACCTTTGGCATAAAAGTAGGATTAGTTCTCATGGACACTATCTTGATGGAAGATCAGGAAGGGCTGTACTGCCATTAATGCCTGTAGTTCCGAAACCCTTCTTGCTGAAGTGATTGCAAGCAGGAAAGCAGTTTTCCATGATAAGTACTGTAATTCTGCTGTTGCTGCTGGCTCGAAAGGAGGGAGTGTCAACTTTTCTAGCACAAAGTTCAAGTCCCATGCTGGTAATGGTGGCTTCCTAGGTGGTTTTACATTTTTAATCCCTCTCAGAAACTGCCTGAGCAGAGGGTGTGAGAAGACTGGAGGATCCAAGTTGTATTCTGCTGAAATAGCTGATGCATGAATCTTAATGGAAGAATAGGACAGGCCATTGTGGAAGAGCTCTGCCAAGTATTCCAGGATGTTAGCTATGTTTAACAGTGACACATTTTCTCCTTTTGCAGTACTCCAAATGAGATATCTTTTCCATTTTGCTGAATAATTTTTTCTTGTTGAGGGCCTGCGAGCCTCCAAGATAATGTCTTTAACCCTCTGAGATAAAACTGGGTTATTTGGTCTTATGCAATGTTCCAGGCAGCCAGCTGCAGTGTTTTCAGGTTTGGATGCAGGGTCTTGAAGTTGTTCTGTGTTAACAGTAAGGGAACTAGGGGTAGAGGCCATATTTGTTCCAGAGACATACTCCTCAGTAATGGGTACCAATGTTGCCTTGGCCAGTCTGGAGCTATCAGGATGATCCTTGGACGGTCTTCTTTGATCTTCAATAGCACCTTGTGCATCAAAGGAAGAGGTGGGAATGCATATGCCGTCAGGTTTTTCCAACTGAAAGATAGGGAGTCCACTTTCCAAGCAAGTGGGTGGTACGTCCTCGTGCAGAATTTTTTCAGTTGGTGATTGTGTGGGGATGCAGCATCCATTCGTGGGCATCCGTGGTAGTTCTGCTTAGGATGTCTGCTAGTATATTTTCTTTTCCTGGCACAAAAATTGCTTGTAACTGAATGTTGAAGCTCAGGGCCACATTCCAGAGGTCCATTGCCATCCAGCATAGAGGGTATGAATGTGTGCCTCCCTGTTTGTTGATGTACCACATAACTGTGGTGTTGTCTATCCTTATCAACAGTTGACCCTGTCGGAGAAATGGTCTGAATGTCTGAATTGCCAGTTTTACTGCCAGCATTTCCTTTTGATTTATGTGTAGGTGCAGCTGGTCTTGAGTCCATAAGCCTTGTATGCACTTGCCCAGCATGTGCGCCCCCCAACCGAGGTCTGAGGCGTCCGTTGTGATGGTCTGGCTTGGTTGAGTGCTGTGGAAGGGTAGTCCTTTGTTTGATTGACAAGCCTGAGCCCACCATTGGAATTCTTGTTTCAGGCATGGAATTGTTGGAATTTGGGTTTCTAGGCTGTGCTTGTGCCGAGACCATAAATTCCTTAGGTACCACTGTACCTTTCTCATATGTAGTCTGGCATGTGGAATCAATATTATACAGGATGCCATGTAACCCAGGGCTTGCAGGACTTTTTTTGCTGTTAGCTGGTTCTGCTTTGTTAATGCCATGAAGTAGAGAGGGAGTTGCTCCTGTTTTTCTACTGTCAGGAATGCCATTTGTTTTGATGTGTCCAGCTCTGCACCCAAGAAGGTTATCCTTTGGGATGGTATCAGCCTTGACTTTTTTATATTGACTGTGTATCCCAGGGCTTGCAGTAGAAGAATGACCCTTTTCAAGTCTTTTGTTAATTTGTTTTTGTTGTCCGCTTGTAACAGGCAGTCGTCCAGGTAAGGGTAGATTTGAATTCCCTGAAGCCTGCAATGAGCAATTACTGATGCCAGGCATTTCGTGAATACTCTGGGCGCAGTAGATAAGCCAAAGGGCAATGCTGAGAATTGATAATGCTCTGATCCTGCAAGAAATCTGAGGTATCTTCTGCAATTTGGTCGTATAGGGATGTGCAGGTATGCCTCCTTGAGATCTAGAGTTACCAGCCAAGACTCCTTGCCCAGCATGGGAAGAAGTTGCTGTAGGGTCAGCATTTTGAATTTTGGAACAATGAGGTATGTGTTTAAAGCGGACAGGTCGAGAATCGGTCTCCATTGGTTTTCTTTTCTTGGTACCAGGAAGAGTCTGGAGTAAAATCCTTGTCCTTGTTCCATAGATGGTACCTTTTCTACAGCTCTCATCCTTAGTAAGTGAGTTATCTGTTTTAGAGCTTCTGTCTTCTGATTTGGAGGTAGGTTTGGCATTCCTCTCTTCCTTGGTAGAGTATGGAAGTGAAACCTGTAACCTTGGTCTATTGTCTGTAAAATCCATTTGTCTCCTGTGATGTAATGCCAGTTTACTGAAAATAAGGCTAGCTTCCCGCCTAAGGGTGCTTCTAGTTGTTCCCTGGTAGGCGGTGCCAGAGCCAAGTCACTGTGATTGTCCTGTGGAAGTGGTGGTGGCTGGATCTGTGGCTGTACCTCGCTGGTTGTTAGCCTGCCACTGACGTCCCCTGTAGGCACCTCTGGATTGACCCCTGCCTCGAGCGCCTATTCCTGCCTCTCTGAGCTCTGGAGGTGTCTGGAAAGGACCAATTCTTGGAAGGCCAGTTCCTGCTAAACCTTGGAGGCTGGACCTGCAAGAAATCCTTGACTGTCTGGACAGATTTTGCTTTCTCTTCCACCTTCTTCAGCACCTGCTGAGCAGGGGAGCCAAACAGATTGAGCTTATCCATGGGAGCATCTAGGAGCTTTGATTTAACATGGTCTGGTAAAGACTGCTCTTTTAACCATGCATGTCTTCTGATCACTGTACCAGTCATGGCTGATCTAAAGGAAGCCTCCAGTGCATCATAGCCGCATTTTAAAGAATGATTACTGACCTGCTGAATGTTATGTACCATTTCCTGAACAGATTTTTTGTCTAATGGTTCATCTGAGGACAGTTTTTTAGTTAACTGGTCTAACATAAATTCCTGATACTGAATCATGTGGAATTGGCAGTTCAAGGCCCTAGCTGAAAGAGTATCAGAAGTGTAAACTTTTTTACCCCATCTCTCTAAGGCCCTAGATTCCCTTTCAGAGGGGAGGGTTTTTTTGGCAGAGGTAGCTGCTACAGCCTTGGGTCCCTGGGAGATAGTTTTGGGATCTGCAAAAGGGGCCTTATACAAATGATAATGTGTGTCCGGAACCCTGTAGTACCTATCAGGCTTAGCAGGGGCCGGAGCAAGAGAATCAGGAGCAGTACAAACATCATTAAATGCATCATCCACAACAGTAAGTACTGGAGGAATGGCTAAAGGCCTATGCTGTGGCAAATGCAAAAAGGTTCTAAGCCTTTTCCTAGAGTCTGAAAAATCCTGGCCCTGCCATTGAAATTGTTCCCTCATAGCATGCAAGGTTTCCCCAAAGGAAAATTCCTCAGGCGGAGAGGCAGAAGGAATGGACTCTTCAGCATCAGAGTCTTCATAAGGAGAAAAAGGGCCCTCTGGAGGGTTAGAATTATCTGATTCATCAGAGGAGTCATCTGAATCAACTGGCTCAGGGGGCTCTACTCTAGGCCTCTTCTCTGGAGGTGGGTGAGAGGCCCTGTCTGGGTGTGGTTGGGATCCCCGGATCAAAGAAATGAGATCCTCTGCTAGACTAAGCATTTGTGAACTAGAGCTAGGCCTGTGACAGGGGGTCTTAGCAGGCACAGTTTTGGCAGATTTTGCTGCTTTAGCCCTGGCAAAGGCCTTAATCGACATGGATGCAGGAGGCCTAGCAGCTCCACGTGCAGGGGAAGAAGTATCCAAAGGGATAGTATCAGATAAATCCTGAGAACCTGCAAGAGCGGGTGGGATTTCAGTAGCAGATTCAACCATGCTGGATGAGGCCTCGGAAGGAGGTAAGTTTTCGGCCGAACCGTGGACTCTTGTTTCAGCCGAAACCGAGACACTCGCGGTTGGCTTAACCACGGTTTCGGCCGAAACCACGGACCGTGAGCGTCGGTCCTTTTCCTTGCGCTTTTTAGAAATTTGCGTAGTCGGAGGATCCAACGGCATAATGTAAGCAAAAGCGGAGCCGAAAAACTCCTCAGCAAATTCCGACCGACGTCTAAGCGTCCGTCGGTTGAAAGAAGCACAGGCTAGACAAGCTGCTACGTCGTGGTCTGGGCCTAAACAAGGTAAGCAGTAAGAGTGGAAATCTTTATGAGGTATTTGTTTCCCACATGTTAAACAGTTATTCACTTTTTCTGACATCGGCTGAGGCAAGAAAGAGTCCCCAACGGGGTACTTAGCTTTTTAGAAGTCTTCTGTAGTAGTAATCTCTGGTTCTGACCGACCGGCACTTGCGAACAGCTTCTGCTTCGGGCGCCACGCGGCAAGAAAGACTGGGGAAGATGGCGTCGGCTGATCCCTTTATACCCGAATAACTGCAGCTATGACGTCGGGTGAAGTGCGACATCAGCCGAGGCCAGACCCAGACTTTGGAATCCAGCCGACCGAAGGGCTGCCTGACGACAGGACAACCCATTTGTAAGGACTGCAGATGCATCCTTGAAGGACATCCACAAGGGAAGTGAGGTATATAACAGCAAAGGGAAAAAGCCCCTAATGCTGAAGGGAGGAGCAATTAACAAAATTATTTGTAAGAAACAGAAGTTGCCAGGAAAAAAAAAAAAGGCAATACTGAACCAAAAGTTCTCAGAAAGACAACCTTACTGTTAGAGGCAGGATCTTTCAGTCTTGCAGCTAAGGCGGGAAATGAGATCTGAGGAGTTGGGGATGGATTGGGCATTATGGGTAAAAGGTGGAGCATGAGGCTTGGATCTGAAGTCTTGTAGATGCAGCCAAGTAAGCTCAGATGATCGGATCCTAGACCCATTGGTAAGGAAGAATGAAAAGGACAGCATCAGACTGAACAGTTAGTATACAGTAAACAGGGTTATCACCTGTCCCTCTTTAGGTGGGATAGTACCTATTTGGGGCATTGTGTTCTGAAAAAAAAATTAAAAATGGCAAATATCCTGAAATTTTAGGTCAAAATTGTTTCTTGCATTTCCTCTAATAGGTGCATAAAAGGTTATTTTTGTACCTGAAATGTCCTAATGTTATTGTTAAACAGTAAAAATTAGAAGTTATGTACTCACCATAACGTTCCATCTGAGTAGGTGTATTCATTTGTCTGCAACCTGTGGGTTATGGATCCAATATCGGATCCGAACCGGCATGGTTTACCAGCTATGGATCCGAGCTCTCAGCTCCTCCCCTCACCCATAATGCCCTGCTCTCCCTACATGACCTCAGATCGAGTTTGCCAACAGCATGAAAGTACAGTTTTGTACCTACCATAAATGTAGATGTCTGATAGGAATGCATCTGCAGTCCTTACAAATGGGGTTGTCCTGTCGTCAGGCAGCCCTTCGGTCGGCCGGATTCCAAAGTCTGGGTCTGGCCTCGGCTGGTGTCGCACTTCACCCGACGTCATAGCTGCAGTTATTCTGGTATAAAGGCATCAGCCGACGCCATTTTCCTCAGTGTTTCTTGCCCCAGATGCCAGGTGCCCTCTTGGAAGGCTAAATTTGGATAAATGCCAATGATTCCAAATAGTAGAGAGCAAACACAAAAAATAAGCATGTATGTACATATATACAAACAAATACACCATAATAGATCCCCCCCAAGCTAGCTGAAGGCTGGCAAATACCCTAGGAGTACCTCAGAGGGGAAGGTGGGTGGGTAATCCTGACTGCAGATGCATTCCTATCGGACATCTACATTTATGGTAGGTACAAAACTGTACTATGTCCTTCAAGGATGCATCTGCAGTCCTTACAAATGGGTAGAATACCATAGCTAAACAAGGGAGGAGGAAAGAGTAGAGATTATGGTGTAGCTAGGATCCCTTGCAAAACAGCAGTGGCAAAACCTGCTCGGGATCTAGAGTATAAAGGTAAATTGTAATGCTTGGCAAATGTATGCACGGAGGTCCAAGTAGCAGCCTCTATAATGTCCTTGGTAGCCACCTCGTAAGAAAGCTGTGGTAGTGGCTGTAGCCCTTGTGGAGTGAGGCCTGATGTTCTCTGGAGTTTTCTTTCCATGGTAGGAGTAACAAAATCGAATGCAATTTCCTATCCATTTGGAGACTGTCTGTTTTGAAATTGGTTTTCCTTCCTTTCCTGTGGCATATGCTACCAGAAGCTGGTCAGTTTTTCTATTGGACTTAGTCCTGTCCAGGTAGTAGCGTAACTGTCTGTGTACATCCAAGGTATGCAAAGTCTTTCTCCCTGTTCTGTGGGTTTGGGAAGAATGTAGGTAGGTGGATAGCCTGATTTAATGACACTCTGGATACCACCTTAGGCATAAATGTAGGATTTGTTCTCATGGACACTCTATCTTGATGGAAGATCAGGAAGGGTTGCACTGCCATTAATGCCTGTAGTTCAGAGACCCTTCTTGCTGAAGTTATTGCCAGCAGGAAAGCAGTCTTCCAGGATAAGTATTGTAATTCTGCTGTTGCTGCTGGCTCGAACGGAGGAAGTGTCAATTTTTCTAGCACAAAGTTCAAGTCCCATGCTGGCAATGGTGGTTTCCTGGGAGGTTTTACATTTTTAATTCCTCTCAGAAACTGTCTGAGCAGGGGATGAGAGAAGACAGGAGGATCCAAGCTGTATTGTGCTGAAATAGCTGATGCATGTATCTTGATGGAAGAATAGGACAGGCCTGTGTGGAAGAGCTCTGCCAAGTACTCCAGGATGTTGGCCATGTTTACCAGAGTCACATCTTCTCGCTTTGCAGTACTCCAAATGAGATATCTTTTCCATTTTGCTGCATAATTCTTTCTTGTTGAAG
Source organism: Protopterus annectens (assembly GCF_019279795.1). Classification (NCBI taxonomy): domain Eukaryota; kingdom Metazoa; phylum Chordata; order Ceratodontiformes; family Protopteridae; genus Protopterus; species Protopterus annectens. The sequence continues at coordinate 562,339,016 of NC_056729.1, forward strand.
GTCTGCGAGCCTCCAGGATTATGTCTTTAACCCTTTGGGATAAATTTGGGTTAATTGCTGTTATGTAATGTTCCAGGCAGTTAGCTGCAGAGTTTTCAGGTTTGGATGCAGGATGTTGTAGTTGTTCTGTGTTAACAGTAATGGGATCAGGGGTAGTGTCCATATTTGTTCCCGAGACATGCTCCTCAGCAATGGGTACCAATGTTGTCTTGGCCAGTCTGGAGCTATCAGAATGATCCTTGGACGGTCCTCTTTGATCTTCAGAAGCACCTTGTGCATCAAAGGAAGTGGTGGAAATGCGATGCTGTCAGGTTTTTCCAACTGAAAGATAGGGAGTCCACCTTCCAAGCAAGTGGGTGGTACGTCCTTGTGCAGAATTTCTTTAGCTGGTGATTGAATGGGGATGCAAACAAGTCTATTTGTGGTAATCCCCATTCCCTTGTGATGGCTTTGAAGATGTCCGGATGAAGCATCCATTCGTGGGCATCTGTGGTTGTTCTGCTTAATATGTCTGCTAGAATGTTTTCTTTTCCGGTACAAAAATTGCTTGTAACTGAATGTTGTAGCTCAGGGCCACATCCCATAGCTCCAGTGCCAGGCGGCATAGAGGATATGAATGGGTGCCTCACTGTTTGTTGATGTACCACATAACTGTGGTGTTGTCTGTCCTTATCATCAACTGACCTTCTTGGAGAAATGGTCTGAATGACTGGATTGCCAATTTTACTGCCAGCATTTCCTTTAGATTTATGTGTAGGCCAGCTGGTCTTGAGTCCATAAGCCTTGTATGCACTTGCCCTGCATGTGTGCCCCCAACCAAGGTCTGAGGCATCTGTCGTGATGGTTTGGCTTGGTTGGCTGTTGCAGAAGGGCAATCCTGTGTTTGATTGACAGGCCTGAGCCCACCATAGGAACTCTTGTTTCAGGCATGGGATTATTGGGATTTTGGTTTCTAGGCTGTGCTTGTGTTGGGACCAGAAATTCCTTAGGTACCACTGTAGCTTTCTCATATGCAGTCTGGCATGAGGGACCAGAATTATGCAGGATGCCATGAAGCCTAGAGCTTGCAGTACTTTTCTTGCAGTTAGGTGGTTCTGCTTTGTTAATGCCAAGAAGTAGAGAGGTAGTTGCTCTTTCTTTTCTGCAGTTAGGAATGCCATTTGTTTTGATGTGTCCAGCTCTGCACCCAGAAAGGTTATTCTTTGGGATGGAATCAGCCTTGACTTTTTATATTGACTGTATATCCCAAGGCTTGCAGCAGGTAAATGACTCTTTGTAAGTCTTCTGCTAGCTTGGTTTTGTTGTCCGCTTGTATCAGGCAGTCGTCCAGGTAGGGATAAATTTGGATTCCCTGAAGTCTGCAATGAGCAATTACTGATGCCAGGCATTTCGTGAACACTCTGGGCAGTAGATAAGCCAAAGGGCAATGCTGAAAATTGATAATGCTCTGATCCTGCAAGAAATCTGAGGTATCTTCTGCAAATTGGTCTTATGGGGACGTGCAGGTATGCCTCCTTGAGATCTAGAGTTACCAGCCAAGACTCCTTGCCCAGCATGGGAAGAAGCTGCTGTAGGGTCAGCATTTTGAATTTTGGAACAATAAGGAATGTGTTTAAAGCGGACAGGTCTAGAATGGGTCTCCATTTGTTTTCTTTTCTTGGTACCAGGAAGAGTCTGGAGTAAAATCCCTTTCCTTGCTCCATAGATGGTACCTTTTCCACAGCTCTCATTCTTAATAGCGGAGATATTTGTTTTAGAGCTTCTGTCCTTTGAGTAGGTGGTAGGTTTGGCATTCCTCTCTTCCCTGGTAGAGTATGGAAATGGAACCTGTAACCTTGGTCTATAGTTTGCAAAATCCATTTTTCCCTTGTGATGCAATGCCAGTTTTTTGAGAATAAGGTTAGTTTTCCGCCTAAGGGTGCTTCTAGTTGTTCCCTGGTAGGCGGTGCCACTGTCAAGTCACTGTGATTGAGTTGTTGTAGTGGTGGTGGCTGCGTCCGTGCCTCGCTGGTTGTTACCTTGCCATTGGCGTCCCCTGTAGGCACCCCTGGATTGGTTTCTGCCTCTTGAACGCCTATTCCTGCCTCTCTGAGCCTTAGAGGAGTCCGGAAAGGACCAATTCTTGGAGGGCCAGTTCCTGCTAAACCTTGGAGGTTGAACCTCTAAGAAATCTTTCACCGTTTGTACAGATTTCGCCTTCTCTTCCATCTTTTTTAGCACCTGCTGAGCAGGGGAACCAAATAAATTGACCTTGTCCATGGGTGCATCCAAAAGCTTTGATTTGACATGGTCTGGTAATGCCTGTTCTTTCAACCATGCATGTCTCCTGATAACTGTGCCAGTCATGGCTGATCTAAAGGAAGCCTCCAGTGCATCATAGCCACATTTTAAAGAATGGTTACTAACCTGCTGTATGTTATGTACCATTTCCTGAACATATTTTTATCTAAAGATTCTTCAGAGGAAAGCTTTTTAGTTAACTGGTCAAGCATAAACTCTTGATATTGAATCATATGAAATTGGCAGTTCAAAGCCCTAGCTGACAAGGTAGCAGAAGTGTAAACTTTTTACCCCATCTCTCTAAGGACCTGGATTCCCTTTCAGAGGGAGGGTTTTAGTAGAAGTAGCAGCTACAGCTTTAGGGCCCTGGGCGATGGTCTCTGGATCTGCAAAAGGAGCCTTGTATAAATTGTGATGAGTGTCCGGGACCCTGTAGAACCTATCGGGCTTAGCAGGAGCCGGAGGTAATGAATCAGGAGCAGTGCAAGCATCATTAAATGCATCATCTACAACAGAAAGAACTGGAGGTATAGCTAAAGGCCTATGTTGTGGCAAATGTAGAAAGGTTCTAAGCCTTTTTCTGGAGTCTGAGAAATCTTGGCCCTGCCACTGAAATTGTTCCCTCATAGCATGCAAGGTTTCCCCAAAGGAAAATTCCTCAAGAGGAGAGGCTGAAGGAATGGACTCTTCAGCATCAGAGTCTTCGTAAGGAGAATAAGAAGCCTCAGGAAGGTCTGTATGTTCTGATTCATCAGAGGAACCATCAGTGGATACTGGTTCAGGGGGCTCTGCTCTAGGTCTCTTTTCTGGAGGTGGGAGAGAGGACCTGTCTGGATGAGGCTGGGATCCACGAATTAAAGAAATTAAATCCTCAGCCAAAGATAGCATATGAGAGCTAGTGCTGGGCCTGTGTGAGGGGGGTTTGGCAGGCACAGATTTTGAAGCTTTGGCTGCTTTAGCCCTGGCAAAGGCCTTAATAGACATGGCTGCAGGAGGCCTAGCAGCTCCACGTGCAGGGGTTGAAATATCCAGGGGAATTGTGTCTGATAATTCCTGAGAAACCGCAACAGAAGGCTGGATTTCAGAAGCAGATTCTACCAGGGTAGAGGCCTCGGTAGAAGGCATGGTTTCGGCTGGAGAAAGAACCGCTTGCTCGGTTTCGGCCGAAACCGAGACACTCGCGGTTTGCTTAATCGCGGTTTCGGGCGAGACCGCGGACCGCGAGTGTCGGTCCTTTTCTTTTCGTTTTTTGGAAATTTGCGTTGTCGGAGGATCCAACGGCATAATGTAGGCAAAATCAGAGCCGAAAATTTGTTCAGCAAACTCCGAGCGACGTCTAAGCGTCCGTCGGTTAAAAGAAGCGCAGGCTAGACAAGCTGCTACGTCGTGGTCTGGGCCTAAGTAATGTATACAGTAGGAGTGGAAATCTTTATGAGGTATTTGTTTCCCACAAGATAAACAGTTATTCACTTTCTCTGACATCGGCTGAGGCAAGAAAGAGTCCCCAACGGGGTACTTAGCTTTTAGAAGTCTTGAAGTATTCGGTAGTAGTAATCTCTGGATCTGACCGACCGGCACTTGCGAACAGCTTCTGCTTCGGGCGCCACGCGGCAAGAAAGACTGAGGAAAATGGCGTAGGCTGATGCCTTTATACCCGAATAACTGCAGCTATGACGTCGGGTGAAGTGCGACACCAGCCGAGGCCAGACCCAGACTTTGGAATCCGGCCGACCGAAGGGCTGCCTGACGACAGGACAACCCCATTTGTAAGGACTGCAGATGCATCCTTGAAGGACATCACCCTGAAAAGGGTAACACATCATATGCAGGAAACTGAAAAGGCCAGGGGGATAGGAGGGCGGGATGGTTGCAGACAAATGAATACACCTACTCAGATGGAACGTTATGGTGAGTACATAACTTCTAAATCTGAAGTAGGAGATTCATTTGTCTGCAACCTGTGGGACAGAGTCCCCAGCTACCTGAATCTTGGGCGGCCATCATGGAAGGATATTCGAGCACCGAGCCAAAGGATGCTCTACCCCTAGATGTAAGATCCAACTTGTAGTGGGAAATAAAGGTATGAGATGAAGCCCACGTGGCTGCTGCACAAATATCATCTAGAGGAATCCTAGCCTTAAAGGCTGCCGAGGTAGAAACTGACCGGGTTGAATGGGCATGTACACCCTCTGGTGCGGGCCTTCCCGAAGCTTGATAAGCCAGTAAGATACACTGTGAAATCCAGCGAGATAATGAGACTTTAGAAATTGGCTTGCCCAAATTAAATTTAGCAAAGGAAATGAACAACTGGTCGGATTCCCTATGACCAGCCGTCCTGTTTAGATAAAATCTAAGTTGCCTGTGAACATCTAAGGAGTGAAGCTTGTATTCACCCTTGTTTTGATATTTAGGGAAGAAAACAGGGAGGTTAATGGATTGATTAATGTTTGCTTCAGAAGCTACCTTAGGAAGAAAGGACGGGTTGGTCCTGAGGTAAACACGGTCCGGATGAAAGACCAAGTAAGGAGGTTTAGCTGATAATGCTTGAAGCTCTGAGACTCTCTTGGCCGAAGTAATGGCTACTAAGAAGGCGGTCTTGAAAGATAAGAATTTCAGATCTACCGTAGCCGCCGGTTCGAAGGGGGGGGGGGGCGGTCAAGGCCTGGAGAACTAAGGAAAGGTCCCAAGGAGGAACCGCTTGCTTTATAGGGGGCCTGAGAAGAAAAGTACCTTTAAGGAAAATCTTACACAATTTGGCAGACATCAGTGGACTGGAGTCATGACCAATGTGATAATAAGAAATTGCCACAAGTTGTACTTCGACCATGGAACTGCTGGCACCATCATTAAAAAGAGTGGTTAAGAAGTCAAGCACCAAAGGGAGAGGAACTGTGAAGGGGTTTAGGCCTTGCCGCTCCGCCCACAAGGAGAACCGTTTCCACTTGCTGCGGTAGACTTTCCTAGTGGATGGCTTATGAGCTGCCACCAGGATGGCCTTAACAGGGGACGAAATACCGGGAGTCCTGATCAGGAGCGGAACTGGAGCAGCCAAGCGGTCAGCTTCAGGTTGTCCAGGTTCGGAGGAGATAAGTGGGATGGATGAGATATCAGATCCGGAATGGGATCTAGAATCCAAGGAGGATTCACCGAGTGAGACCTTAGGAAGGGGAACCAGATCTGTCAAGGCCAAAATGGAGCAATGAGAATCATTCTGCACCCCAACCGAGAGGCTTTCTGAAGAACTTGGAGCATCAGAGGCAAGGGGGGATAAGCATAAAGAAGACCGGGTGGCCAAGCACGCACCAGAGCGTCTCTTGGGGAACCTCCGGGAGGAGGCATCAGAGCGAAAAAACTGTCGCACTTGGTGTTTGAGGGAGATGCAAAAAGATCGCAACAAGGAGTTCCCCACTGTGCGAAGATGCGTTCCGCTACCTGAGTATTGAGCGACCACTCGTAGGGGGTGAGAATGGTGCGACTGAGTTTGTCCGCCAGGATGTTGGACCGACCCGGAATATGCGTTGCTATGAGAAAGCGGTTGGTGGAGATTGCCCATTTCCACACTCTCATGGCTTCTCGACAAAGGGGGTAAGACCTGGTTCCTCCCTGTTTGTTGATATACCAGACAACAGACATGTTGTCCGATTGAATCGCAATTGTTCCCAAGGGAAGAAAGGCCTGAAGTGCTAGCAACGCTAAGAGCACTGCTCTCATCTCTAGAACATTGATATGCAGTGAGGTCTCTGAATCGTCCCACGTGCCTTGGACCATCCGGCCTGCAAAATGCCCCCACCCGAGGTGGGAGGCGTCCGTGGTCACCGTGGCGAGAGGGGAGAGGCACAAAGGGCGGCCTCCGTGGAGATCTGGAGAGTGTAGCCACCACAGGAGGGACCGCCTGCAAGCCTTGCTGATCGCAATGGGATGATGCATAGGAAGAGCAAGATACGACCACTGAACCAGGAGTGTCCATTGAAGGATACGCATATTGAACCTGGCGAGAGGAAGAAGCTATCGCTGCCGCCATGGACCCTAGGGCCCTCAGGACCAACTCCGCCGGAACTGAGCTTGAGTGGAGAATGGCCCGCACCTGGAGCTGTAGGTTTTGAACTCTGTCCGCTGTGAGGAAGGCTCTCAATCTCCTCGTGTCTAACCTGGCGCCTATAAAATCTATGAACTGCGTGGGTGCTAGGTTGGATTTTTTTGTGTTTATCGTGATGCCCAGGCGTGGAGCAAGATGGAGAAAGGAGTCTCGCGCCAAGAGAAGTAGATGCCTTGTTGGGGCGGTGAGAAGCCAGTCGTCCAGGTAAGGAAAGACCTGCACCCCCTGAAGCCTCAGGTGGGCCGCTACCACTGCTAATACTTTGGTGAACACCCTGGGGGCTGTGGTGAGACCAAAGGGAAGGACCCGGAATTGGTAGTGACTGGCTCCCAGCCGGAAGCGGAAAAACCTCCTGGAGCGCCTGTCCATTAGTATGTGGTAGTACGCATCCTTGAAGTCTATGGAGCACATCCAGTGGTTTTCTCCCAGAAGGGGGAGAATAGACTGCAATGTAACCATTCGGAATTTCTCCTTGGGAACTGCCAGGTTCAAGAGAGAAAGGTCTAAAATTGGTCTTAGATCCCCCGTCTTTTTTGGCACTAAAAAGAACCTGGAGTAGAACCCTAATCCGATCTGGTCTGGGGGGACGGGCTGGATGGCTGTTTTCTCTAGCAGATGGCCAATTTCTGCCAAAGCGGCCTCCCACTGACCGGGTGGAACGTCGGGGAGGGACTTCAATTTTGGCAAGTGAAGAAAAGGGATACGGTATCCTCTGGATATGATCTGGAGGACCCAGCGGTCTGATGTTATGGACTCCCATGCCGCTAGGTGCTCCGAAAAACGTCCCCAGACTGCCTCCAGAGTGGAGCAGCCGGGCAACCCTTCAGAGCTGCTGCGCGGGCCGTTCAGAGAAGGGTTCTCTGGACCAGAAGTTCCTGGGAGCCCCTCTGCCCCTAGGGCGGCGTCCTCCCTGTCCTCCTCTGCCACGGAAAGACTGGTTGTCCGGAGCAGGCTGGGATTGCTGCGACTTCCAGAACCACATCTTCTTCTGACCCTTTTGGTTCCTAGAATAGGGCCTCTGGGGTACAGAGAAGCGGATTCCGACGGCAGACAGCATCTTCCCGTCCTTCTCGCTCTGGGTCAAGGTGTCACGAACAGTTTTGCCAAAGAGGGCAGAACCATCGAAAGGGGCGTTCGCAAATGACGCCTTGAAGGGCTCCAAGAAATCGCAATGACGGAGCCAGGCCTGACGTCTAGTAACTAGGCCTGCCCCTGCGGCTCTAGCGGCACCTTCCGTAGCATGGGACAGTAGCCGCATAGAGGTATTAGTGACGGACCTGAGAGTGGCCATACGGGTGGAGTGCAGCACTTTGTCCTCCTCCGACATGGACTCTGGAGGGGATGCAGCGTATTCTTTTATAAGATCGCGCTGCATCCTAATCACATGTACCAGGTAGTTCAGCGCCCTCACTGAGAAGGTCGCTGAACTAAACATCCGCTTCCCCAAGCGGTCCATCATCCGAGACTCCTTGCTCGGGGGATGGACTGAGGAACTCTCCTGAGCAAGTTCCCTCTTGGTGGCAGCCGCCGTCAACATGGCATCTACCGGAGGCCCCTTACTCCAATGGGCACGGTCAGCCGGGGGACTGAGAATACGGTCGGGCCTTTTTGGGATTGGCTCCACGGTGTCCGGTTCCCTCCACGCCCTGGTGGTAATGAGGTCCACCAGGGGGTCGGCAGGAGGGGACACCCAAGAGGTAGACGGGCCCGCTTCAAATGCCTCCAAGAACACGGACTCGTCCGAGGAAGACTTGGGGGCAGACCCCCCCCCCTAATGTGGAGCATTTCCATGATGTCTCCAAATGAGACATCCTCAGGGGTGATCTTGGGAGCCTTCCCTTCCTCCAAGTCCGTGTCTTCTGCGAGAGACTCGGGAGTCAATGTGCCTCCTTTTGCGTATGTTTGCGGGAACATCTTCCGGGGCTGTCAGAGGACTCCTCGCAAACAGTGACCTGTTCCAAGGGAACAGCTTGGGGCAAAGGCGGGCTGTCCCAAGGGCTGGATGGTGGAAGCCTGACCCAGTGCAGATGGAGCGGGGCCGGGCGAAGCAAGTGCGGGGTCCGGAGACCCTCAACAGGGCCCTCTCCACTACATCAAAAGCGAAGGGAGCCGACCTCGACCAATGGATCCGACAATCGGCTCCCCTCGGATCCGAGTGGATCGGAGCGGCGCCCGGCGCTCGGATCGGAAGGGACAGTGCGCTCCGACACAGACGGCGCCGAAGGAGCACTGATCCCCCCGGATCCGAAGCTCGGATCCAGGCTCTGAGAGGTCGGATCCGAAGCACTCGAGGGCAGGGTCGGATCCGAAGTACCAATACTATCGGCGCCGACCCACCCCCGGCTCCAACTGCTCCGAACCCGGGTAGCGGGTCGGAGAAGGAGCAATTGGTTTAAAGAAAGGGGTCGAGCTCCCCCCCAGAGTGGGGGGAGTCAAGAGCACTCCCATCTGCATCTGGGCCTGGATGAACCTTCTCATCATCCGGTCCAGATCAGCGTCTGACAAGCTATAGGTCGATCTCGACGAGGCTACCGAGGTAGGCCTTGAGTGCCTCCTGGATAGCCTCGACGGAGATCGGGTCTCCTCCTCCTCAGGTCCCGGTGAAAAGCACACAGGTGACCGGAGCGAGGAGGGAGAACCAGCAGACAAGGAGGCCGGAGGAGAAGCCAGCTTGGCAGGCGGGGCGAAACAGAGGTCTCGGCCCGCCGCTTATGGTGCTTCTCCCTCCGGTCCTTCTTTCTAGCTTCCCTCTCCTCCGAACCACTACAGGGAGGTTGAGTCCCAGGAGGAGGAGCGGGAGCGGAGAGGAGGCAACCGAGAAACGGTTACCCCGAGGCGGAGGCCGAGCCGAGTCCGGGGGCAAAAGTCCCGCCAAGACAAGCTTGGACCTCCGCTCCTTCAATGCCCTGGGGTTGAACCCTGCACAAATGGAACATCCAGAAGTGAGGTGTTCAACCCCAAGGCATCTAACGCACCGAGTGTGGCCATCAGCAGGGGAAAGCTTATGGCCACACTCGGAGCACTTAGAGAACACAGCTTTGGGTTGTTCAGACATCCCAAAGAACTAAAAGTTACTTAAACTAAAGGTAGAAAGTAAAAGCAACTAAACCACACAACAGGCCCCAAACACACACTACGCTACCAACGAGGGGAGGGAAATTAAGTAAAAATAATATTAAAACACTAAAAAAGTATAACTAAGTAAAAGGGAATCCTAGACTTTCACTCAACTTTCACACAAAAAAATCAAATTTTAACTCTCTAAACACTTGAAAATATACACTTACCTGAAGAGCTCAGGAACACTAATCTGGTCACCAGCGCGGCAAACTAGATCTGAGGTCATGTAGGGAGAGCAGGGCATTATGGGTGAGGGGAGGAGCTGAGAGCTCGGATCCATAGCTGGTAAACCATGCCGGTTCGGATCCGATATCGGATCCATAACCCACAGGTTGCAGACAAATTAATCTCCTACTTCAGATCAACTCATTCTACAAGAGTGAGGATTTATTTTAACAAAAAGTGAATTCCAGTCCTTTGCACTGATTGAGGATATGTTTCTTTCCTGCAAAATTTTGTTACCATAAAAAATGTCCCACTTTTGGCATCTGAAAAGGTAGTAACTCTAACTTACAGATCAACTTATAACTAAAGTAAAAACTACACAGTTCAGCATATGAAAGCCTACTTTACAAGATGATGACATAATTATAACAAAATGAAATGGTAAATAAAAACTTCTCACTTGATCTTTAAGCTGCTTTTATTAATCTCTACAATAAATGCAGAAACTCACCATGATACACAAACATTACAGTATAATGTACCTTGCCATAATAACTAACATATCATGTGGAAGTGATTTGTTCTGAATAAGTTCTATCTACTCTGTGACCCAATTTGGGTAAAGTAAATATAACAGTATGAATGAATGCTCTTTTTCAAAAATGATGGCTATTTAGTTGAATGTGTTACATCTTTCTTAGTCTGACTGTTTACATTCCTCTGAAAAAGACCTGCAGTTCTCAAAACTCTGGGTGACATACTAAAAATATGTACAAACCAGCCTATTCAAACGTAATGTCCAATTATCTTTTAGTGGCAATTCTCTCTTTTACCTATAGACATCTACTGGAATATATTTATTTACCATTTTTGTTCACTGGGTAAGTGGACTGGTCTTTTCAGCCATAACAAGCTCAAAGACCAGAAAATGCTAGATCCTAAACAGTGTCACCAGAATTAGTAATCTGCATGAGGATCCTAATGTGAGAGAAATGTTTGAATAGCTCTGAGATTAACTAGTCTTTTTATTTGAAGTAATGCTAAGCTTCTGCACTGTTTACTAATAATCTTAAGTGTTTTACTGAGAATATATTTGGCATTCTGCTGCTGGCAATGTCATACAGTAAGTATGTGATGCTATTTTGTTTTACTTGGTACTTGCATTACAGTACAGTTTTTTTTTGGGTTTACTTGATGGCAATCCTCACTGGATTTGAGTGTTTTCATCCTTCCACTTAAAATTCAACATTTTATCCCAGAAGCTCCCTAATTCAAGGCTGCAAATTATCTGTTTGCACATGCAACAGCAGGTAGGCTCCAAGTCCCAGAGCTCATCACCCTAACCCATGAGAAGCATACTTTTTCAGGAAAAATAAAAATAAAGCTTCAACATTTACATGGCTACGATGTTTATATATATATTTATATATATAAAGTTATGTACTTACCATAAAGTTCCATCTGTGCTGTCGATTTTCATTCCTCCTAGACTGAAGAGTTTGGATCTGAGGCGTCAGATCCGACTTGGCTGCTTGTAAAAGCTTGTGGCAATCCAAAACTCTTGAGCTTCTCCCTTACCCATAATGCATCCTCCCCCATTACCTCAGATCTTGTTTGCAACCACTAAAGAAAAACATACTCTTACAGTTTATACATATGTGTACAATCTGGATGAAGAGAAAGTGTCTCAGAGAGGAAGGGATAATGTCACTTCTGGAGCTGGTAAAGGCATAAGGATGCAACCCAACTGTTATATCCTCTCATTATTCTAAAAAAAAACCTAAAAAAGGCTGGGGGTTGGTGGGAGGGGAGTTGAGGAGGAAAGAAAATTGACAACACAGACTGAATGTTATGGTAAGTACAGAACTTTCTTATCTGATACTGTAAACTTTCATTCTGTCCTCGACTGATGGGACAGAGTACCCAGCTACTTAGAACCCTAGGTAGATTCAAGAATATTTCTGAGCACCACTGAGCAAAAAGATGCTTTACCTCTGAATATCAGATCCAGCTTATAATGAGAGATAAAGGTGTCAGGGGAAGCCCAAGTTGCTGCTGAACAAATATCCATGGAAGTCCTTGAGTGGAAAACTGAAGAGGTAGCTACAACTCTGTTAGACTGAGCCAGCACTTTGTAAAGCAAAACCATTCCTGTTTTATTATAAATAAAGGAGAAACAGTCAGTAAGCCATTTAGCTAAGTGACTTTAGATACAGGTGCACCCAATTTCAATCAAGCAAATGATACAAACTGATTGTTTTTTCCTGATATATTTTGTCCTATGAGGATAGAAGTGTTCTAGTAGGTGAAACAAATATTCTCCTCTGTTGGAACAGTTCAGAAAAATACTAGATTAATACATTGATTGATGTTGATTTATGATACCACCTTGGGCAAAAAGGATGCATTAGTTCGTAAGGATACTCTATCCTTAGGGAAAACGAGATTCTGATATCTTTTGTCCTATGAAGACAAACATTTTAGCAGGTGTAGCAAATATCCTTTGTTGGAACAGTTCAGAAAAATACTGGAAGATTAATGCATTGATTGATGTTGATTTGTGATACCACCTTGGGCAAAAAGGCTACTCTATCTTTATGGAAAACGAGAATGTCCGAATTTCCAAAAATCGTCTGATGAAGGTAATGGCAACTACAAATAAGGTCTTTCAAGACAAAAATTTTATATCAATCATGAGGGTGGTAGAATCAAGGACTGCAGTACCAGACTGAGATCCCAAGTGGAGTGGCATCTTTAAAAGGAGGTTTAAGAAAAATTGTGCAGAGCAAAAAGGCTTTTCAGAATTCATGAGAGGCTAGTGAGCGGCCATCAAATCCACTGTAGAAATTACAAATCGCTGCTAATTGGACTCTCACTGTTGAAAAACTAACCCCCTGGTTGAAAAGCTGCGTCAACAACTCTAGCACATGATTAACTGGTGCTGAGAAGGGATCTATATACTTTTGAATAGCCCAATGTACAAATATTTTCCACTTACTAACGTAAAGTTTCCTAGTGGATGGGTTAAGGGAAGATAAGATGTGATGATGCACAGGAGAAGAGAGCACTGATTGTCTAGCTATTATTGGAATTGGAAAAGCCAAGCTGTCAGCTTGAGACTGGAAGGTATGGATGTGTCATGCTCATTGAGTAAGGCAGGAGGGTCCGGATCTGGGTCCAGAATCCAAGGATGGCGAACTAAGTGAGGCCACGGGAAAGGAAATCAAATCTGTCGAGGTCAAAAGGGGGCAATGAGGATACCTTTGGTCTTCAACCTGGCAGCAGTCTGAAAGAATTTTGGAATTAGAGGAACTGGGGGATATGCGTAAAGTAATTGGGGGGGGGGGCAATCATTGGAGTACAGAATCCCTCAATGACCCCCCTGTGGGGGATCAGAGCAAAACAGCTGCTGCACTTGTTTAGGGGGGATGCAAAGAAGTCACAGCATGGCTGACTCCATTTGCGAAAAATTTGTTCTTCCATTTTTCTGACTGAGGGACCATTCATGAGGTAATAGTATGCACCTGCTCAGCTTGTCTGCTAGTACAGTGGACTTCCCCAGAATATGCGCTGCTATGAGAAGACGGTTGGAAGACATTGCCCATTGCCACACCCTTAGCATTTCTCAAAATAGGAGTGTAAAATCTGGTTCCTTCTTGTTTGTTGATGTACCAAACCACTAACACACTGTCCATTTGAATTACAATCATTCTAGATGGGAGAGCATGCTGAAAGGATTTCAACGCTAAAAGCACTGCTCTCAACTCCAGAACATTGATATGCAAATTGGCCTCTTTGGGGGACCACATGCCTTGGACTGTCTTTTCCATGTAATGCCTCCCCACCCTAGCTGGGAAGCGTCCGTAGTCACTATGGCCTTGGGCTGTAAGGGAACAAATGGATGCCCCTGTAGTACCTAATCTGACTGGATCCACCACATCAGACTTTTCTTGTAAGAGTTTGTAATTCATACTGCTGCTGACAAGGGTAGTTGAAGAATTGGCCACTGAGATGCCAGCATCCCTGGAGAATTCTTATGTGAAACCTGGCTAGCAGAACAAAGGTCATCACTGCTGCCACTGATCCCAGAGCTTGTAGCACTAGGCGAGGTACTGCAAAGTATCTTGTTGACTTGACCTTAAAGTTTGAACTCTGGAAAGGGGAAGACAGGCTATTGTTGACATTGTGTCTTGACGAGCTCGTATGAATTCTAGAATTTGCGTTGGCTCCAGATTTGACTTCTCAAAATTTACAGTTATTCCTAATCTTGTGCCAGCGTGGATGACCTCCTCTTTTGCCATAATGAGTGGATAGCCTGGTCAAAGCAGTAATGAGCCAGTCGTATAAGTATGGAAATACATGGAATCCTTGCAGTCTCAAGTGAGCTGCTACCACTGCCATACATTTGGTGAACACCCTGGGGGCTGTGGTGAGATCAAAGGGCAGTGCTCTGAACTGGTAATAACTGGCTCATAGCCAGAAGCACAAGAATCTCCTGAATCGCCCATTTATTTTTACAAGATGGTACCCATCCTTGAGCTCTGTTGAGCACATCCATTAGTCCTTTTCCAGAAATGTAAGATTGGACTGAACAGTGACAATCTGGAACTTTGTCTTTTGAACAAATCTGTTTAAATTGCAGAGATATAGAACTGGTGGTCTGTCCCGTTTTCTTTGGCACTAAAGAATCATTAGTAATTTCCAGATCCTGTCTGGTCTGGGGGGACCTCTTGGATGACTCTATTGTCTAGCAGCCTTTGTATTTGTATGGCTGCTTGATCCCTCTTGTTTGGGTGAAACACTGGGGATTTTCCTGGAAACTGGAGGAGAAAGGGAAAATGGAATACTATATTGGGTGGGCAGATTGGTATGACGAGGGAGATTATTCTTCTGAGTTATGATACAGAATCGAATTGCTTAGACATGTTAAGGCCTTGCTGTGTGTAATTATGGTGGCTGTCAAAAAACAATTGCTCGAAAATGGAAATCAAAAATCTAAACCAACTATACTAGAAGTAGTGAATATAGTAAACATAGATAAAACTGGAACTAGGATCTTTAGAAAAGGGTAGGAGCAAACTACATATGAAAAATGGGAACTGTGGGAACAAACATAAAGAGGAGGAATGAAATTTAAAGGAGGCAGGACTTGAATGAGCTATGTAATGCCTGACTGAAAATGACTGGGTAGATCAGTGATGTATAATGTTTGCAACTGGGTGTGTGTAAGTATGGTTTGTGATCTAAAATGCTTGCAACTAGGATTGTGCTGGTTTAGTTTGTTTTCATTTTTATAAATGTATGACTTGCCTACATTGTAAGCGATGGTTTAATAAAGATGTTTCTTGTTTAAAAAAGTCAAAAATTGGATAATTTATGTAATGTTGCTTATGTTACATGATATACAGCAATATATGTGAAGTATATTTGTAAACGTGAACTTGTTAATACAGCTTGATTACTTTTATATAAATGTAAATTTGCCTGTGTCAAGGGATAAGTCAATAAAGGTGTTTAAAATAATGTAAAATCTCTGATAAATAGGCATACTCGGCTAGAAAGTACAATGTGTTCCAAAATGAGTGCTTCTTTTATATATGTAATTACTTAACTAATGGCTGTAAGAAAACATGATGTAATGTTGTTTATGAATTTGTTGCATCAATAAATTTGTCATTTAAAAAACACTTACTGTCAACTGCTTGCTCAATTCCTTTCAGTCTTGCATAGGCTGTGTTCATGTCTAGAGTGAAATTGTCCACTTGCTCTTGTGAAAGTCGTCTATAGCGCATTTCCTGTTCTGAAAGTTTCTCAGACAATTCCTAGGAAAAAATCCCATTTGATTGAATTTCAAAGATGTCAAGTAGATAACAGAGCATAACAAAATAAAATATATCCAGGTGCAACACAATAACAAAAGATATCAACTTATAAGCCTCATTCTTATATTTCAAGCAAGTTTACAGATATTAAAAGATCCTTTCAACCAAAGTGAACTGTTCATGACATATGTACAAGTGGAAAACAAAAAAAAACTGTACTCCAGCTCTCCACTTCAATTACTTGGTTAACCTTTACACAACAGTGCCGTTTTAGCATACATAGGGGGTACAATATAATATAAGCAGGGTAAATTAAGCATTTCACCACAGGAGTGTAATGCAAAATACTGATCTTTAAGAGAATACCAGCAGTCAAACAGAATCCTCTCCCAGGCCTACAACAGGTAGAACTCTGAAAAACCCTTTCACTGGCTGCTTTTCTGGGGCTCCCCATACCACACACAGTGGTTCTCACTACAAACATTTTTTTAATGTATGCAGACATGTCTGGGGACCACTGACCACCACTCAACATGGCTACACTGCACCAGTTACTTGACCCATATGTCACCAACACCCACGCACTATGCATTCCATAACATTGCCAGCTTCCAGTTTGCTACGTAATAAACCTGTGGAGAGCTCCTACCCAAGTCATCCCAGTAAAAAAGCGCAGTCACTGTCAACTGCATCTGTTCATACTTTGCTATCCCCTGTAACACCTGGGCTGCTACTTAAATTTAGGTTATGAAGTTGAGGGAAGACACCTTTTCCATGCGCTCATGGACAGGCCACCAAAGTATTACTCACTGGATACAGATGCAGAGAACTCCACTCCTTGAAATCTTTTTCTACAAAGGTAATATGAATCATTATATATGGAAGGGGAAAAAATTAGTCAATATACCAATGTTAGCACATAAAGTTACAAGAAGAATGCAGAGACAGGTGAAGAGGTGCAATGAAGCAGACAATGTCAAAACTCGGACCTGAAATACAGCACTCAGAGATTCAGCATACTCAGAAAAAACAAGAGCTCAACTCAAAGTTTATTCCAATGATTGCACATCCGGTTTATGATGAGACACAAAGGTATGGACTTAGGGCTAAGTCTCTACAGCACAAATGTCATCAACAGGAAGCTTTCTACAAAAGGATGTTGAAATAGATACTGCTCCAACAGAAGGAGCTTTATGTTTAGCTTGCAGAGCCAAGTTCTTTTTTATTACAAAGGAGATGAAATCTGACAAATCTTGAAAGGATAACTAACAGCTTTACCTAAGTTTTGGCTTTCAGAAAGCAACTGATCACATTTCCTGAATTGTTTCATTCTATGATGATAGAACCTGTGTTGACAAATGTCTAACATATGTTACATGTATTCCCCTTTGAGTATCAGGGAAAAAATACTGGTAAGGTTATTGACTTAAGTTTGCTTTAGATGCCACCTTAGGAAGAAAGGCCACATTAGTTCTCAGAGAAACCCTATTCTTGTGGAAAACCAGACAGGGAGGTCTGCATGAAAGTGCCACCAGAAAAACTGTTTTACAAGTCAGAAACTTTAGATCTACTCTAGCTGCAGGCTCAAATGTGGTTGGGTTACAGCCTGAAGCATAATGGTAACTTCCCATGGGGGTACTGGTTCTGTGATGGGAGAACATTAAAAAAGTTCCTCTCAAAAACACTTTACAGAGAGCTTTAAGGAAACTACACGTGTCATTATGGCTGTCTGAACTTTGATGGTGGAATAAATGGATCCTTTATCAAAAAGTAAAGCGTCCAAGTCCTTTTGCAAACAGCCGAGATACACAACCTCTTCCATTTGCTATGGTATATCTTTTTTGTGGATGGCTTCAGAGAAGCCAATATAACCTTGGCAAATGCAGTGGGGAGCCTGACATCACTGGCTATGGTCGACGGAGACAATCTGGACAGGTGAGAATATCTGGATAATGATCCAACATCCATGGAGGATGTACTAACAGAGGCCACAGGAAGGATAACCATGTTTGCCTGGGCCAGAAGGGGGCAAAGAGGATTAACCTGCCCTTGCACTGTCTTGTTTTCTGGATGAACTTGTTCATTAGTGGTAAGGGGAAAAAGGATACAGGGGACCCAGGGGCCAAATGTGAACCAGAGCATCCGTCAGTGACTGACCCCATGGAGGGATCAGGGCAAATTAACTGCTGCATTTGTTGATGAGTTAGGAGGCAAAGAGGTCACAGCAAGGTTGTCCCCAGTGACAGAAAACAAAAGTTGCCACTGTTAGTTTCAGGGACCACTCGTGAGGTGTCAAGATATTCCTGCTCAATATGTCAGCTAGAATGTTGTATGATCCCAGGATGTGCACTGCTACCAGAAAGGTGTGTGAAGACATCGCTCACTGCCAAACTCTCAAGGCTTCTTGATGCAGCAGACAAGCATGGGTTCCTACTCATTTGTTGCTATACAATATATCACTGACACATTGTCTTAATGGAGATCACACCCTTGGGGAGGAAATCCTGGAATGCCTAAAACCTTAGCAGGACCACACTCATCTGCAAGATAGTGATGTGAAGATTGGCCTCTACAGGTAACAATGTACAGAGGACCATCCTCCCTTTGTAATGTCCCCCCACCCTAGAAGGGAGGCGTCCATGGTATATACCACTACCAGTAAGTCCATGTGGAACGAGTGTCCCTTGGTTATTGAGGGCAGTCTCCACAAGACAATGTGTCATCTGCAGGCTGGAGTGAGCCGAATCTTTGTATACAAGGGGTGAATGCTCCAAGACCACTATACTGCTAGGGTCCAATGGAGCACTTTCATGTGGTACCGGACTAGTGGAACCATCAGTATCGTGGATACAATTAAATGTAAGAGACTTAAGACAGTCACTGGAGGCGAAGTACTATGAAGCACCCAAATGGCAGCTACATGCACAGATAAAAGCTAATGTGGGAAAGGCTGGCAATCTGTAGGCAGTTATTGAGGTGGCATCCCATAAATTCTATGTGGTGGGATGGTGTCAGATAGAACTTTTGAAGGTTTACTTATATTTCCTTGTCCAGTAACAACTGGTGCTCAGGATCCAGGTGTTGTAGCAGCAGAAGCTCGGAGGTAGCATGCAAGAACTAATCAGACATAGGGGAAAACATAGCTCTGTAGTAGTCACAAGCATGCTGTCAACACTGCTATTGTGGTGAACACCCTGAGGACTGCAGCGAGACCAAAAGGCAGGGCTATGAACTGATAGCTACTGGCTCCCACTAGAAATGGAGGAATCTCCTGGAGCACTTCACTATCTTCACATGCATCCTGGCGATATACTGAGCACATTCAATTGTCATTCCTCAGAAGAGGTAATATGGACAGAATTCTGACCACCCAGATTTCAGTCTATTTCACAAATGGATTGGAATAACTGAGATCCAAAATGGGTCTGAGGTCCCCATCTTCTATGGCACTAAAAAGAACTTTAGACTCCAAGTAAATAATGCAGCGATCTGACAGCAGAAGTCACTAAAGCACAAGTCCATTTCACAAACCTGTCTATCACCCTAGGCTCACTGTTGGGAGGATGAATGGAGGAACTTTCCTCAGATAATTTCTTTTTTTGTGTCTGCTGCTACCACCACAGCATCTACCAAGGGACCTTTGATCCAATGTTTCTCATCTCTCAGAACTGCTAATATCCTGCTTTCCTGGACACAGTTTCCACCACATCAGGGTCCTTCCATGTCCACCTGAGCCACAAAAATGATCAACTGGTGGTATCACCTAGGACAATGTTGAGCCAGAACGAAAAGGTTCCAAGAACAATGACTTGTCAGGAGAGGGAATCCTAGGTAGAACATCACCCTCTCTGCTTCATCAACTCAAGGATCTCACTGAAGGAGATGTCTTCAAAGGGGAAGCAGAGAAACCCATCACCCTCATTCAAATCACCGTCTTCCATGAAAGACTCTGGAGGTATGTGCTTCCACTTGCAAGTCTGTTTTTTGCAAACTGTTTCTAGCAGGAGATCAGAAGGTTCAGAATCCAGACTGGGAGCTAATACAGCATGGAATCTTGGAAGCTTGTGGTTCCAACTATCCCTACTGGACAGGAGGATGAGAAGAGGAGGCAGAATCCTGCTAGGATTCAGGTACAGAAGAATTCATTGGAGACACATTCTCCAAAGGCATAGTTCAGACTCCATGAGAAGCCTCAAAGGCCAAAGCTGCAATCAGCTCAGAGGGCCTGCTCCTGTCCAAGGACATCAGAGATCTCTCAATGTGGATACCCCTCAGTTTTGAAGCTGATCCCAGATCCAAGTTGTTCACAGCTGAGGTTCCGACAAGAGGGGATAGCTCAGACAACTTCAGTGTGGATGCATTCCCTTGAATCCCAGTACTGATGCTTAGTCTCAGAGTCTGTCCTTGATGCAAGTGCATCAGTGTCAGGAGAGAAAGGGATGCTGTCAGGGTCGAAGTAACCAAGACCATCGAGTCAGATGAGGCTGGCTTGGTGCAGGACAGA
>NC_056729.1:562381502-562384002 GCF_019279795.1 Protopterus annectens
TGCGTGCGTGGTGGCATAGAGTTGTGGTATTAACTTCAGTATTGTTTAAGTTAAGCCATGCATTGGTAGCGTCATTGGTCTGGTTAGGAGACGCGAATACAACAGGACTAATAACAGGAGGATTTGCAGTTACGGTATTCAAGTGCAGTCCATTACTACTGTTGCTGGTGGGTGTAGAGTCGTTACCTTGACTGTGGTAGTCCACGTGGCTGGCGTGTAGGTCCGCGCCGAAGCCAAAGAACTTTCCGTTGGTAAATCCATGTTTTAGGTTCAGTTTGCGGCAAAATAACTTAAGGTCCAGAATTACGTCGGTAGGCTTTGCTCGCTGTGCTGGGATGAAGTTGAGACCTTTGGTAAGTAGTTCTTTGGTGCCGAGGTCCAAGTCACAGGAGGAGAGGTTGAAGATGGTGGTGTTGTTGTTGCAGCAGGTACCTCCACTGGTATTCGGCACTTGAAGAGGAATTAGCGTCTCGCGGACCTTGGTTGTTTGCTGGTCGACGCTTTGGTTTGTTGGTGGTTGGAGGTCCTTGTGTTGTTGGGCGGTCTGCCTCTTTGTGGCCTGGGACTCGGATCCGGTGGTTGTGTGTCCATGTCCCTGGCTAAAAAAGATTGTTGTTGTTGGCGGGTAGCTCCATTTCCTGGTGGCGAGGATCTGTGCCTGTTGTGTGGCGGTGGGGGCGCTCTGTTGTCCTTTTTTGTACGGTCTGGAGAGTTATCAGACCCGTTTCTGGTGCTCCTGGTAGTTTTGGTGGAAGGAGATTTCGCCAGACCTGGAGGCTTTTTGGGGATGGTTCCTGTGCGTACACTGTCTTCATTGTTTTTGGTGGTGGTTATGTGTGGATTGCTGTCCTCTGCTTCGTCTGTAGATGTGTCGCTGTTGGTGAGTTCTGTATCTCTCCCAGAGATCCCCGCTTGGTTTCGGCGGGTTCCACTGGAGTTTATTGGGTACGCAGTTTTGTTCTGGTACTGTTGCCAATCTCGAAATAGTTTTTTCTTTTTCTGTAGTGTGACCTGGCGAACGTGTTTAGCGGTGTTGGTGCTGATTTTGCACCAGTCCGTTTTGAGTACGCTAAAACAAGGGTGCTGGGTCACTGTTGCATTTATACCAGTAATCTGTTCCTTGAGATCGTCCAGTTTTTTGGTGTTGTCTTTGATGAGCACTTGGAGGCTTTGTAGTCCTGCGTTGTTGAAAATCTTGCAGAGTGCGTCATAGGTCTCACTGTTCTCCTGACATCCATTTGGAAACTTGGAGACCCTCAGACCTTTGGGCACAATTTCTAGGCTAATACATTTTGTGAGGTAGAAATTGTTGAGTTCAATAGTTTTATAGTTGTTGATTAGTTTTTCAAGTTTAGAGATCAGGAACTGGCAGTCCGAGATGGTGAGTCTGGACTCGTCGTTTGTGTCGTCGCCTTCTGCTCCATTTTGTTCCGTCGGTTGGAAGTTAGTGAACGGGTCTGTGTCTTTTTGGTAAAACACTTGTTGCAGCAAGGTGCACGTGGGGTGCGACTCGTCTGTCCTCGTTGCTCCTTTCTTTTGCTCAGTGGTGGTTCTTTTCCCTGAGGTTTTGTTGCCTTTGAGTTCCTTGAGGATATTGTCCGCTATCGCAGAGGACTGCGATAGTGCTTTGGCTAGGTCTGCCATGCTGTCCGGGACACTGTGTATTGTTAGATCAAACAGGTCCTGGCTGTAGGTTCCTCCGTTGGCATTTTGCGTGTCATTCATGATCGGATAGTGATAGACGAAAACTATATGAGGTAGGTAGCTATCTCCAGGTGTGGTAGAAGACTAATACTATTTGTAGAGTACCTGGTTGATCAAGAAAACACGCTGTAGCCAGTATGAGATTTGAGCGCTTTCGTTCGCATGTTTATTTTAACATCGTTGAACTTCTTCAGAAATCTACAGAGGAACTTTTGGTTGCAGTTTATATACAAAGTATAGGCAGTAATTTGACCCTGGTGTGACGTTAGCATGAACGCTTTCGTCATCTAATCCATTTTAGTAAACACTTAATATTAATGGCTCCGTTTAGCCCTGGGGGCGTGTCTGCGCCTAGTTCTACTTGCCATTTAAGTTCTTTTACTTCCAGGGGGGTGCTGCTTTTGTCACTAAAGTTGACCACTTTTTCTAGGATCAGGAATTTGAATCTGGTATCTTTGCAACTAGCGGCGTGTTTCGCTAGTGCGTTGGTGTGGTCGTTTCTTCTGATGGCCTGATAGTGCTCTCTAATTCTGTCTTTGAGCCGACGTGTAGTCATTCCGATGTAGAATGCTTCACAGTTGGTGCATTTGCTATAGTAGATTACATTTGTGGTGTTACAGTCGTGTTTATCCCTTAGGATAACTGGACTGTTCTTATGTTTGCTTGCAAGTGAGTTTGTGGTGAGAATGAACTGGCAGCAGTTGCATTCCGTGCATGGGAAGGTGCCGGCGGGCGTATTACTGCTGTGAGAGAGATTTCTGATCCGGCCAGATTCGAAGAACCTTTTTAGAGAGTG
>NC_056729.1:562391502-562429002 GCF_019279795.1 Protopterus annectens
TGAGTAATGTGGGAGCAATCCTCCAACACCAGAAACACAAGGGCACTTTACTTAGGTTCACAGGTTCATGGGTAGTTGTAAGTGTACTGTCCACGAGACCACTGAGGAGCCAGTACAATTTTCCAATTATCCTAGACACCATCTGGTTAACAGAGTTGGTTAAACAGTAGGCATGTGGAGGCTGAAAGGACCAAACCTGGATTAGAGGAAGCAGATTATTAGCATATAGCATCAATCTTTTGTGCCAACTGCCAGCTCAATATCCTTTGAGGTCATACAACCTTAGAAAAAGCCTAAAGCACAGTCAAAATGATCCACCAATGTAACATGATCAAATTAATACATTATGTACTTGCCCTAACTAGGCACCTGTGTTGTCCATTTTCATTCTTCCTCACTTATGGGGGTCCAGGTCCAGATATGATCCTCAGATCCAACTTTGCCACATACTAAATACTTTGGATCCAACTCTCAAGCTCCTCTTTCTACCCATAATGCCCAATTCCATCCCCATTATCTCAGATAGAGTTTGCTGTTCTCTCTTAACATTCCAGGAACAGAAAAGAAAATAGAAAAGGCAGGGCTCAAACCTGGAACTGTAGGTTCCAAACACAGTTCAATAGGTCCTTCCAGAATAAAAGGATGGGAGATGGATGGCAGGGGAGTGGAGGAAGAATGAAAATGGACAACACAGATGCCTAGTTATGCTGAATACTTAACTTATAAATCTGATGTCATCCTTTTCATTCTTCCTCAGTTAAGGGACAGCGTCCAAAGCTATATTCGCCTTGGGTGGCCCTCATGTAAGGGTATTCTAGGGCACTGCCAACCCAAAGTAGGCTCTATTTCTAGAAATAAACATTGAGTTTGTAATGTGAAACAAAGGTATGAGCCTTGGACCATGTGGGCTGATGATGCAGCCACAGATCTAGTTGAGTGAGCTCAGAGAAGTTTTGGCAATGTCATACCTTTTTTTGTGAGTAAATCCAGGAGATGCAGTCTGTAATCCACTTAACTAGGGTGACTTTAAAAATTGACTGGCCTAGATGATTTAGCGAGAGAGAGACAAAAAGCTAGTCCGAATTTCTAAATTGTTTTGTCCTGTGGGGGTGAAAACATAACTGCCTGTGTACATCAAGGAGGTGTAGCATGTACTCTTATTTGCAAAATTTGGAAAGAAAACTGGCAAATGAATGGATTGGTTAATGTTATTTTCAGAGGCCACTTTAGGTATAAAGGAAGGGTTATCCATACAGAAACCCTATCTTTATGGAAAATAATATAAGGAGTTTTTGACGACAGAACATAGAGTTCAGAAATTCTTTTAGCTGAAGCAATAGCTACCAAGAAGACGGTCTTCTATGACAGAAATTTTAGGTCAGATTTGTCCGAAGGTTCAAAGGGTTTTTTGCGTCAAACATTCAAGCACTACCGTAAGATCCCTATGAGGTGAGGGATCCTTTATAGAAGGTCTTAGCAGAAAAATGACTTTTGTAAAAGGTTTACATAATCTAGAGGAAGCTAAAGAAAAAGATCCATTTCCTGTGTGAAAATTTGAAATTGCTGCCAACTGAAGTTTAGGTGTAAATAAACTGGCACCATTTTCAAAAAGAGTTATCAAAAATTGAACAGTTGAAACAGATAGAGAAAAAGGGTCACTGCCCAGATACAGAACCTTTTCCACTTGCTTCTAAAACTTTTTTGGGTAGAATCCCTTTAAGAAGCCAAGATAATGTCACGGACCATGGAAGAAAGCCTGGATTGTCTAATTAGAAAAAGCTAGGTGCACCACACGGTGAAGTTAAACTTTAATAGACATAAAAGGCTACAAAAACAATAAAACCGGCACAAATGGTAAGAGCTTTCACTACCTGCCACGTAGCTTCTTCAGACTTAAATCATAACAGGCAAACCATCTGTATTTAAATTCAATGAAGCCAATCACGAAAAAAAACCTAATTAAGACACAAGGAAACCCCATCTGAAGCTACGCCCTTTGAAGCATTGAGTATGTTGTTTTATGCTGCATTTTTTTGAATAATTTTTAAATAATATTTTTAAATGATTTTTGGATATATTTCAAATTTTGTGATATGTAGTATTACTGAGATTAAGATTTATTTAATATATGAAAAGGTTTTTACAATATTTATAAGCATCATTACCAACAGGATTTTATACTACGTTCACTGTGTTTTTAAATGAGGATTGATGTCTTAATCAGTTCTTTTTTCTGATTGGCTTCACTGCATTTAAATACAGATGATTTGACTGTTATGATTTAGGTCTGAAGAAGCTACCTGGCAGGTAGCGAAAGCGCTTACCTTTTGTGCAAGTTTTCTTGTTTTGTAGCCTTTTCATGTATATTTATTAAAGTTTCAATTACTTCATCGTGGGGTGCACTTAGCTTTTTCTCAGTTTTTATCTTTGGTGCTTTGTACTGTCTAACTATTACTGGAAGTGGAGATACCATGCCGTCAACTTTAGGGCTTGAATGTTGGGGTGCTGAATCTGCAATAGGCGAGACAGGAGGTCCTGATTAGGTTCCAGTCCATGGAGAATAATGAAGAGACCACCATAGAAAGGGGAACCATATTTGCCAAGGTCGGAAGGGGGCAAGGAGGATTATTGAGATCTTCAGCCTGTTTGCTTTCTGCAAAAATGTTGGAATCAAGGGAAGAGGAGGGTAAGCATAAAGGAGCCCCACAGGCCAAGCGTGAATAAAAGTACCTCTCAGTGACTCTCCCCGAGGAGGGTTCAGAGTGAAGTACTTGTTGAGAAAAGCAGCAAGGCTGGCCCCAACCCCTGAAGATCATGTTTGCTACTGACTGAGACCACTTGTGAGGCTTCAGACTAGATCTGCTTAGATTGTTCACAAGCATGTTGGTTTTCCTGGGATGTGCACTGCAATAAGAAAGCAGTCTCATGAGATCACCCATTCCCAAACTCTCATGGCCTGTTTGCAAAGGGGGTAAGATCCGGACCCTCCTTGTTAGTTGATGTACCTGACTTCAGTCATTTTGTCGCTTTGAACTGTAATAGTCCCCAAGGTAAGAGCATCTTGAAATGCCTGTAATGCCAAAACAACTACTCTCATCTTAAGAACATTGATATGCAACTCTGTCTCTTTGGGGAGCCACAAGCCTTGGACAGTTCAAGAAATACCTCCCCACCTCAGTTGAAAAGTGTCCATAGTCACTGTGGCTACTAGATTTGGTAGTACAAATGGTCTGCCCAGAAAAATATAGTCCGATTGTATCCAGCACAGAATGCGTTTCTTGCAAACAGAAGTGAACTTTACTTGAAAGGACAAGGGTTAATGCAGAATGGACCACTGTACAGCTAGAGTCTATTAGATAACTCGCATAAAGAAGCATGCTAGAGGAAGTAGCACTATAGCAGCAGCCAATGACTGCAGAGTTTGCAGCACTTATCTTGCTGGGAGAGAAGAATAATAAGTGAACCTGATTCTTGATAGAAGTGATTTGATGGATAGGCAAGGATGCTATTTGAATAGATGTGTTTAAGACTGTCCCTATGAATTCCAGGCTCTGAACTGGAGTAAGATTCAGTTTGGCAAGATTTACTGTAATGCACAAACAGTCTGAAATCTGGAGCAAAAAGTCCCTGGCATGATGAAGTTGATGTTTGGATGGGACAGTTAGAAGCCATTCTTCTAAATATGGAAACACCTGGACTCCCTTCAGTCTCAAATGAGCTGCGACCACTGCCATGCATTTGATAAACACCCTGGATGCTGTGGTGAGTCCAAAGGGCACAGCTCTAAATGGATAATGACTGGCTCCAAGGCAAAAGTGGAGATGTCTTCTGCATTGTCTATTTTGATATGATAGTATGCATCCAAAGATCTACTGAGCACATCCAATTGTCCTTGTATACAAAAGGTAGAATGGACTGAACTGTGACTATTTGGAACTTTGCTTTCTTTACATACTGGTTAAATTTGCTTAGATCCCAGTTTTCTCTGACACTAAAAAGAAGTGTGAATAAGTTCCAAAACTTAGTCTGGTGGGATCTTTCGGATGACTTTTTTTCTAGCAGCTTTTAAATTTCTTGCGTTGCGGCCTTCCTCTGACTGGGTAGAATGTCAAGTAGTTTGTTCCCTTGATGATGACAAAGAAGAGAAAATGGTATGAAATAGCCTCCAGATATTATACTTAACACCCATGAGTGTTTTGTGATGTTTGTCCAGCCGTCTAGGTGCAAACAGAATCAACCCCCGACTGCCTCCATAGAAGACTAGTCAGGCAGCACTTCAGGAGTGCTGATAGGGCGCATCAGAAAAAGAATCTCTAAAGCCTTGATTCTGTAGGCCTCCTCTGCCTCTAGGGCAATGTTTGCCATTAAAATTGACCACTCTGCTTCTGGAGCAATTTTCCCCATGCAAATCCTGGAAAGGGCCCAGAGATTTGCAGAACCACATTGCTACTCATGAGGTACCTTCAGCTTTATGAGAGATTAACCTCATCAAAGCATTTGATATGGACACAACACTGGCCAGTTGAGAGGATGTTCTCTTGAAATGATCAGCAGATAGATTCTGAGAGAGCATCTGAAAGTTCTTTAGTCAAATCTCTCTGAAGTCTAGTAAAATGAACAAAATAGTTAAGTGACCTCAGTACAAAGGGAGATGAAGCAAATATCCACTTTCCAAATTTGTCCAATGCTCTAGACTCTCTAATGGGTGAAAGGACAGTACAGCTCTAACAGGCTAGCTCTTTTTTAGCAGCGCTGCCACCACCATAGCATCAACTGGGACTCCTTTGCTCCAAGGGGGGGGGGGTCTGTCTGCAGGTGCTGCCAAATATTTGTCAGGGTGCCAGGTCATACAATTCATCCACCTGGGGGGGGGGGGGTGACCCAAGACAGACAGGCCAGAACAAAAAACCTCCAATGAAAACCAATTCTTTGGGAAAAGGAGTTTGGGATGTCCAATCACCCTTCTGTTTCAGGATCTCTAGAATATCTGCAAAGGAGATGTCACACAGTGGTGAATTAGAGGATCCTTCAACTTTATCAAAATTGGTGTTTACATGACACACTCCAAAGGGGAGTCTGTATGTCTCCCTTTACACTGCCTTTTCTGGGGGACTTCCTCCATGGGATGATCTGGATAAGTGCCATAAGAGAGGGAAGCTCTTGTACTGGAACTGTCTGGAAGTCTGTTGGAACTAGCTGTCCTTGTGTAATAGGTCTGAAAGGATAAGATTTGAAAGAAGAGAGGATGGTTACTTCTACAGAGAACAAGTCCTTTCTACCACCTCAAAGGCGGTGTGTGCCCAGGAGAAGCCATGATCCACTCCTTCGAAGCAGAGACATCAAAGGAAAACAAATCATGGCCACCCGTGGATCTGAACCTCAAGGGGAGAATCAGATCCAAACTGTCCAGGTTTGAAGTTCCGGGGGGAAGGGATGGATCCAACACAGGAGCTGACCCCACCCCCTTGGACCCAATGATGACACTTCAGCTCAGAGACCAGTTCTGATCCAAGGGTATCGGAGCAGAAACAGTCAGGGAAGCAGTCTGAGTGAAGAAGGGAACTTTACTCATATCCAATGCTGAACCTCTCATGGTTTTCAGATCCTGGGTCCCCAAAACCATTGGTCAGATCAGAGAAGGAGAGAGAATTGACAGTGTGTGCACTCATGGATCCGGCAGTGGACAGAGCTGGTAGGACCCCCATCTGGATCTAAGCCCTGAGAAACGTTCACATTATCCTGTCCACATCTGCCTCTCATATACTTCTGCAAGACCTATTAGACACTGTGAAAGGGGGCATGCAGTGTTTCTTAGTTGTTTGAAATAATTGTGCAGGCAAGGAGGGGGAAATGGGTTTAACCATAAACTCAGGAATTCTGCTCCTGCATGATGTGCTTGGCTTCGGATCCAAAGGCTTAGAATCCAGTGAGGAAGTCACTGGAGACAAGGAGATAACTATAGGAGCCGAAGAACAGCAGCAATGAAATTAGTGAATAAATGAAGAGTATAAAGCATCAGTGAAATTTGTGAAATATGGCTTTGCAAGAAAAAAAGTGGCAGAGAAAGTTTGGACTTTTGCTGATGATGTTAAACTTGTGGGGGACTGTAAAGCATATACCCCACTTTAAGTCATTAATGTTTTCCTACAAGGAAAACTAAGCAAAACAAATGTTTTTCTTATTAGTACTTGTATAAAATATTTCATGATATAATTGCATATCCTATAGTAAAGCATTTTTTGTAGTGCTATCAGCAGTACAGTGAACATTGCATGTATTAGTTAATTTTACGTATTGGATACTAAAACAAGTTTTTTAGTTGTACAAAATATAGGGTTTACAGTATAACAAGAGAAGAAAAACTGGACAGAAGATAAAGTTAAAATGTGATCTTGGGTTGCTGGGGTGGGGTGCAAATGTGATTATACAATGAGCAGAATTAAGGTAATTTATTTTTACAAGGGAGGCTGTCTAGATTAATGCACTTGGCTTAAGCAAATGTTTTTGCAAGCAATTTAGGTTTGAAAAATGAAACAAAATGATGAAAGCCATAAAAATGTTATATTCCCTGGATCTGCAAAGATATACGCTCATTTTTCCATTAACAAATGATCAAAATGGGAGGGCGAAGATGTCTGCAACTGAAGGAAATTACACACTGTGTTCTGAATGAAATTTACAAAGATTCCTTCGTGCATCATCAGGGAGGTTAACTGTTTTTTCTCACTGCTGACTACTTTTGCATGGAGATAAGCTGTCTGCAGGTGCAAGCCATTAATATTGAGAGTTCTGGGCATTCTTTTCTGATGGAAATGCAAAATATAAATGTACAATAGCAAAGAGTTCAGTGAAAAATAAAGCTGGAAATTATGAGGAGTGAATGACAGATTAAAGTATTCAGGCTGCTAAAAGAACAGTGTACAATTTAATTTTATTTACAGATGGTCAGTTTTTTTTTTCTTACGGCTAAAGTTAATGTTTTCTTAAAGCATCTGGGAGGGATAAAAATATAAAAAAAGAACAGACAACAATCAATGTAAGTGGGAACACAGAATGTAACATGCACATTATGGTTAACCTTAACGTTAGGGTAAGTAATGGCTGTGGGTGCAGCTGTCGATTTGGGGAAATTTTCCTATCTGGAGGGTTAAACTTCATTTTTTGAAGGAGAACATAGTTTTGTGTTTTTGTTCTAAGTTAACAGGGTATGGGAGTGTTCAGAAAATGTATTTACATTTTGTTGTTTAAGGGTATTCATTAAAACAAACAAGTCTTAATGTGCATACGTGTAAAGGGAGATAAGAAGCAGCAGCACCTGTGTACAGGTGTGCACTGTTTAACATCCTTCTGCACAACATCCAACTACATTTACAACTGAACTGTACTAAACAGATGTAAATGTGGTCAGACATTCTGCAGGATGACATTAAGCTAAGCTCAATGTAAATACGGTGTTCACTTAACATTCCCACCGCTTAACGTTCTATGGGATAAAACCTATCACAAAGTGGCAAATACCTGTAAAAGATCAGCCTGCCAAAATGAGTGTGCACATGTAACACAAATTGGAAATATACATTCAAAAATGGCATGAATATTAGGTGGAAACAATAGCATTTTATCATAATGGCTACACTATCTATATCATCTTTAAGTGGCCTTACAAGTACAGACTAAAAAGAAAGAGTACTGAATTATATTAAGAAATGCAAATAGCAATACTGCAGGAAATGTATTTAGAAAGAAATGAGCACTTAATTTGACAAAGAAAGGATTTCAGGACAGCTATTTGGCAGAATATCAGGCAGAAAGATAAAGGCGAGTAATAATACTGACTGCTAGAGGGGCTACAACAGTAACAGAAGATGAAAGACAATAGTAGATTTGGGGTAGTAAGAGGCTATTGGAAAGGGAGGAGTATTACACTGGCATGTTTATATATTCCAGTGAAATCTACCTCTACGGATCTTAAAAAATGTGGGAATATAATCCGCTTTCAGCAGAGAATATTACTTATGGGGCTATCTGTACCTTGATTTGTAATAGTGAGGATGCATCAAGAGGACCCAGAAAGAAAAATATAACAAAATAGGGCAGATGTCTGAAGGCATTTATGGAAATATTTGATATTTAATATGTGAATTCAGCAGTAGGAATTCAGACAAAATGTACATATTCCCAACTGAGCTAGACTGGATAGAAATTATATTTCACAGGAACATGTGCATTTGACTAAAAGCTTAGACACCCATCCAATAATCATTTCAAATCATGTATCAATAAAAGTTAAGATAAAATGCAGAGTTAAAATGGATACTAGTGCTTCCCCATCTATCTGTTAAAAAAAAAAAAGAGGAATTTAAGGAATGAGTAGCGGACATTATTAGAGTCGTTTGAAAAGAAAAAATTCTTCAGAAGTGATAACTAGTGAGTGGGATGAAATGAAAACAGAATTTAAAAATAAGAGTAGAAAAAAAGAGTAAGGTACTTTGTTACGAATCAATAGGAATTATTTAGAGGGGCAGAAAAGGCTAAAGTATTGCAGAATAATGCAAATCTTACAAAACAAGAAGAGGTGCAACTGCAGAGTACTAAAAAGAAAAATAAGACAGCATTTGGATAATATGGATGGGTTTTAAAGGCTACTGTTAATAAAATATTTTTATAACAATCCAGAGCATAAAAACTTTTAGCACAATGACTTTGGCACCAGAAAGTAGAAATGGCAGTCACCTAACTTAGGAAGCCTACAACAAGAATAATGGAAATTTTATGAAAATCTGTGTAAAGCAGAAGCATGTGGAAATAAAGAAAAAAACACAAATGGAAATATTTATGGAAGACTTAATTATGTCACAGTAGATGAGGCTCTACAACTTATAGTTAAGACAGGAGAAGAAGAGTGAAAAACGTTGCCATATCAATATGCACAAAAGTCTCCAGGAACAGATATTACCCCTGAGGAAGTTTGGAATTTAGGATGGAAGAAAGTGATAAAGATCTGGAAGATTTTGTTTAACAGTATTTAAATAGGAGGGGAAGCAACAACATCTTGGAAGAAAGCTATGGTGTCTGCATTACTCAAAGACATTAAAGACCTGTCAAAGATTCATATATATGCTTCTCAATTTTAAAGCATGATTATGAAGTGTATGTCTATAGTAAATAGCCTGGAAAGGTTATTGCTACAACTGACAGATATGGACTGCTATGGTTTTGTGCAGGGGAGGCAAACATATGTTAACATTAATAGAACAATGGTGATTCAGAAGGAAGCATGCTGTTCGTTAATCTTGATGCAGACAAAACATTTAACAGAGTAAGCTGGAATGAGCAAGACAACAGAAGTATTTGCATAACCTGATTACTTAGGAGGATATACAAAGGATCAGAGGCAATAAT
This sequence comes from Protopterus annectens, assembly GCF_019279795.1. Lineage (NCBI taxonomy): Eukaryota > Metazoa > Chordata > Ceratodontiformes > Protopteridae > Protopterus > Protopterus annectens. The sequence goes on from NC_056729.1 coordinate 562,400,905, forward strand.
TCAAGTGGGAGGGTTCCTCTTTCATACATTTAGTCTGAACAGAGAAACCAGAAAGGGGCATCCTTTTCCCCTTTTGTTACTTGCTTTATATTTAGAGGGACTCAGAAATTCAAGGATACAACTGGTATGGTAATCAAGAAATGTTGGCTTTACTTTCAAATACTACTTTGTACCGGATAAATCCAGAAAAGGAAATCTCAGTGTTTTGGAACATTTTGAGGCATTTCAAGTCTTTTCAATGAGAATATTATATTCATAAAGTAGCAAAAAATATTCTAAGTGGTAAGCCAACACGAGAATGGAGAAAGGAGATTTTTGCCAACAGAGATGACTACAAAGTAGGATTAAAGAAAACAGGCTTAAGGGGGGGTGGAATTTACTGGAGAAAACTGGCAAAAGAGCCAAGGCATTGGTACCAAATAACTAAAGAGGGAAAGGTAAGAGAGTGGGATGAGGCCAAGAAGACTTTTGGACTGCAAGGTAGAAATTGCATTCCCTGCTAGGGACTGACATCAGAATATCAGTAAACAAAGTGAAGGAAAATCCTAAGTGAATGACCTGCTCTAATAAATTTTTTAGATGAATCTAGAACATAAGCTGGTGTTAAAAAATGGATAATTAGTAGTACATATAAATTATTTCAAACCAGCTATAAGATTCAATCGGAGGTTAGAAAATATTTGGAAGAGAGACTGGAAAACCAATTTACAAGGGAAAAATGGAAGGATATGTGGCTCCAAGTATGCAACAAAGTCCAGAAGGTTTAGGATTTCTGCTTGGAAGTGTTTGCATAGGCACTTTTGTACCACAAGAAGACTTCAAATACTTTTTCCTCAGGTAAGTAGCAAATGTTGGAGGTGTGATGAGGAAGAAAGAGGCAACTAGGAACATATGTTTTGGGAGTGGCATGAGTAGGCAGATTTTAAAAGTTCCCTACCCTACCAAAAACAATGTCAGAAATTTTGGATGAGCAAATTATTGTAACTAAGCAATGCCTTGACATATTAAGGCCTTGTTGAGGTTAATCTTGTTGGCTGCCAAAAAAGCAATTAGTAGAAAATGGAAATCAAAGTCTAAACCAACTGTATCTGAGGTACTGAATATTATAAGAGATATAAGAACAGGAACGGAGATCTTTAGAAAAAGGAATGAACAAATTAAATATAAATAAATGGAGCAGTACATGCAGAATAATGTTCTGGGGGAGGAGGACCGGTGTTTAAGGGAAGGCAAGAATTCAGCAATTTATGTAATGCTGGCCTAATGATACTTGTAAAGAAAGAAGAGATATATGATGTATAATGTAAGTAAGAGTAAAATATGTTTTTTTCTTTTCAGTAAATGTATGTTTGCCTATATCTTACGTGATAATTTAATAAAGGTGTTAAAAAAAATAACAGGTTCCAATTCCTTAAGACTCTTGATACGAATGTACCAACTCCTAAAACACTCCCCCAGTAGAGAATTATTATCCAACATAACAGTTATTGCACTTGGAGAAATCTCTACAACTGATACTGGACCATAAACTCCTAAACAGAAACATTAGTCTAATATTTAGGCAGCTGAGAAGTCTGTACTCTCTTCTTTATGAATTGCTCAGTCTGCCAACAAGTAACTTGTGTCTTCTCTATCTGGTAACTTTGATGAACCCCGAGTGATATTCTTAAGCATCTATACTGTGGATTCCTTAAGGGGAGACACAGTCCATGATAGCTCTTGTTGGAAATTTGCCTACCATAACTAATTTTGTTGAAATACTTCTGTAAAGAAATATTTCAGTAACACTGAATAAAGAGCAACGTTAAAAAGTAAACAAAAATCCAAAGAGGAAGAAAGTTACTAAATTAGACAAAGAAATAATTCTGGTAGAAAAATTAGCAAACTATGTACTAATGAAGAAATGGAAACAATACCAACAACAACAAAACAGGGATCAAAATCTCTCACTAAGAGAGATGCTCAAGGACTAATGCATTACTCACAAAAGGGAAACGTGAACTAAATTATTTCCAGAGCAATAAGAGCAAATGAAAGCAGCAGACAATATGACTTTTATGGCTCTATGTTTATTCATCGCATGTAAAAAGCATTGAATGGCATTACATCGTAAATGCCATTCATCAAAACATCCTTATGTGGAGGGCTCCCCCCACACTAATTATATATACCAACTCCGAGATCGCACTACAGTGGGGAAAGGGCAAATTTCCTTATCCATACAGTAATACGATCTTAGTCAGAACTGCTCATATGGCATGTTCAATCATATATGCCATTCAATGCTTTGTTTTTCAATGGACAGACATAGACCAAACTTTTATGGGTAATTTAAGCCAGTCTAAGTTATGGCAGGCATTAGTACAAGATATGCTTACAGATACAAGGGACAGGAAGGCCAACAAGAAATCTCTCAGACATACTTTCCTTCTTACTTTGAAAGATAATCCTAAATGCTACAACACTGCAGAAATGACCATCCCAAAGAGAAATGTTATCTGGAAGGTAATCATTTTTTCATAGGCACATTACACAGCAAGAAACACATAGGAGGAAAATAGGGGCACTGAATAAGAAGGAGAATGTAAGCATAACGAACATGCAATTCCTGTTCATTGCCCTAAAATCAGAATTGACAGTTGTCTAGCTAACCAAGACAAATGTACTTGATACAGTGGTTAATACCAATCCATTCACCCAAAAACATATTCCAAATTAGCTCTTATAATTAATACAATACAAAGCAATGGGAGCAAATCATATTCAACCCAGAAAGAGAAACACTATGGAACTAGTAACAATTCTGATCACTCTGTTCAACAAATAATGAAAGGAATATGTAAGTGGAAGAGTGCAAGAGGATGGACAGAGTTGCAAAATATGAAAGATGGCCAGGAAAATGAAAATTAATGGGCTTGGTTAATAAAATAGACAAATGGAAAATATGCAGATTTAAGCAATTCCGCTTTTCTACATGGAAAGCAGATGAGTATGCAAATTAAAATAAATTCCAGATTTACATTACTTAATGCCAATTTTGGTAGCCACTGAAAAAGAGCATCTGCCCTTACAGAAAAGTGCTACATTTTTTTGGAAGAAAAGGTGCATGGTTCCTTGTTCTTAGGTGTGTTTCAGGGTGGGGTACAGGTTATATTATATATATTAAGAGTATTCAATAAATACCTCTAGCAGTAAGAAAAAATCAAGTGCCTAGGAGAATGGCCTACAAAAGATTAATTAGTTGCTGCAAAGAAAATGTGGGAGGAAACTAATTGGAGGATCACACAGAAAGTAAGGGAGTCGAAGTTGGTGATAATGGATTTGGATAGCAAGATACGTGCAGTGAAACTGTTTTTCATCCCTTTGATTACATATGTCAGCCAGGCATTTTCATATCAACCGAATAATAAATTATGGCAAGAAATAATTAAGGAATTGAAGAGCTTTGTTTGGCAAGAAAAGAGGCCTATGTTTAAGTAGGATAAAGTACAGTTTTGTACCTACCATAAATGTAGATGTCCGAACAGGATAGCATCTGCAGTCCTTACAAATGGGTTGTCCTGTCGTCAGGCAGCCCTTCGGTCGGCCGGATTCCAAAGTCTGGGTCTGGCCTCGGCTGGTGTCGCACTCACCCGACGACATCTCTGCTGGTCTTCGGGTATAAAGGCATCAGCAGACGCCATTTTCCTCAGTGTTTCTTGCCCCAGATGCCAGTTGCCCTCTTGGAACACTAAATTTTGGGTAAATGCCAATGTTTCCAATAAAAATAGAAGGCAAACACAAAAAATAAGCATGTATGTACATATATACAAACAAATACACCATAGGATATCCCCCCCCTAGCTAGCTATAAGGAGGGCAAATACCCTAGGAGTACCACAGAGGGGAAGGAGGGTGGGTAATCCTGACTGCAGATGCTATCCTGTTCGGACATCTACATTTATGGTAGGTACAAAACTGTACTATGTCCTTCAAGGATGCATCTGCAGTCCTTACAAATGGGTAGAATACCATAGCCAAACTAGGGGAGGAGGAAGAAGGATTATGGTGTAGTTAGGATCCCTTGCAAAACAGCAGTGGCGAACCCTGCTCGGGATCTAGAGTATAGAGGTAAGTTATAATGCTTGGCAAATGTATGCACGGAGGACCAAGTAGCAGCCTCAATAATGTCCTTGGTAGCCACTCCTCGTAAGAAAGCTTTGGTAGTGGCAGTAGCCCTTGTTTATTTATGAGCCTCAGGCACCCTATAATACCTATCCGGTTTAACAGGAGCAGGAGGCAAAGAATCAGGATTAAGCGAAGCCTCCGCAAACACATCTTCCACAACATCCAGAACAGGAGGTATAGCCAAAGGCCTATGCTGGGGTAAAAGCAAAAACTCCCTAAGCCTTTTCCTGGAATCAGAGAAGTCCTGACCTTCCCACTTAAAATGTTCCCTCATGGAATGAAGAGTCTCTGAAAAAGAAAAATCCTCTGGAGGAGAAGCAGAAGGGGTTGAATCATCTGCATCAGAATCAGAATAAGGAGAATACTCCTGCAAGTCTTCAGCCGAAGACTCTGAAACATCTGAAGGCTGCTCAAAACTCCCCAACTCTGGTTCCACCCTAGGCCTCTTATCTGGAGGGCAAAGAACCTCTAATCAAAGTAATTAAATCTTCTGCCATTTTAAGCATGTGCTTCTTGGGCACAGAACCTGAAGAACTAGGAGTAACACCAACAGAAGCTAAACCTGGCCTGCCTCTGGGAGAAGCCTTAGAAACAGAAGGAGAGGGCCTAACCACCTTAGGAAGGGAGGGAGTACAGTAACCTGAGAAGCCCCTTCAGCCTGACCTGCCTCCTGGGAGGCCACATCCTGCAATAACAAAGTCTCCCCCTGAGACTCCAGAGAAGCCTCCGCGAACCACCGGTTCCACTGACGCTCTAAAGAACCGGCGTCCGCACGGACGACTCTTCTTGCCTGGGTTTAGCTGCCTTGTCTTTGCGCTTCTTGAAGAAGCGCCGGAGCGTCCGACGGCATCTTATAATTGCACCGCTTCCCAAAGACTAACCTGGCACAATCTAGCCTTCGCTAATAGTGCGCTTATTGAACCTAGCACAAAAGCGACACCCTACAACGCCGTGCTCAGGCCCCAAACAAGGAATACACAAAGTATGATAATCTCTATGCGGTATCTGCTTCCCACAAGAAATACAGTTATTCACTTTTTCTGACATCCGTAAACCACTGAGGCAAGAAAAACTTAAATATTCCCCAACGGGGTACTTAGCCAACTTTGACTCGGTCTGAAACTCCGAATTCGAAAAATTTCAGAACGCCGAACGGCACTTGCAACGCTGCTTCTGCATCGGACCATGCGGCAAAAAAGACTGAGGATATGACGTCGGTCATGCGCATTTGTACCCTGACGTCCTGATGTCAGTCTTAAGCGCCTTGACCGACGTCAGCCTAATACTTTGATATTCGGGCCGACCGAGGACAGCGGACTACCCAAGTGTAAGGACTGCAGCAATGTGAGATGAAGAACATCAGAATCTTATGCAATTTCCTATCCACTTGGAAATTGTTTGTTTGGAAATTGCTTTTCCTTCCCTTCCTGTTGCATAGGCTACTAAAAGCTGGTCTGTTTTTCTATTACCCTTGGTTCTGTCCAGGTAGTAGCGCAACTGTCTATGTACATCCAAGGTATGCAAGAGTCTTTCCCCCCTGTTCTGTGGATTGGGAAAGAAGGTAGGTAGGTGGATTGCCTGGTTTAGAGACACTCTGGATATCACCTTAGGCATGAATGTAGGATTAGTTCTCATGGATACTCTATCTTGATGGAAGATTAAGAAGGGTTGTACTGCCATTAAGGCCTGTAGTTCTGAAACCCTTCTTGCTGAAGTAATTGCCAGTAGGAAAGCAGTTTTCCAGGATAGGTGTTGAAGATCTGCTGTTGCTGCTGGTTCGAATGGAGGGAGTGTCAATTTTCTAGCACAAAGTTCAAGTCCCATGCTGGTAATGGTGGTTTCCTAGGAGGTTTTACATTCTTGATTCCTCTCAGGAACTGTCTGAGCAGCGGATGTGAGAAAACAGGGGGATCGAAGCTGTATTCTGCAGAAATAGCTGATGCATGTATCTTGATGGAGGAGTAGGACAGGCCTGTATGGAGAAGCTCTGCCAAATACTCCAGGATGTTGGCAATATCTACCTTTGACACATCTTTCCCTCTTTCAGTACTCCAAAGGACAAACCTTTTCCATTTTCCTGCATAGTTCCTTCTTGTTGAAGGTCTGCGGGCCTCAAGAATAATGTCTTTAACCCTTTGAGATAAATCTGGGTTAGTTGCTGTTATGCAATGTTCCAGGCAGTCAGTTGCAAAGTTTTCAGGTTGGGATGTAGGATGTTGTAGTTGTTCTGAGTTAACAGCAAAGGGATTAGGGGCAGTGTCCACGTTTCCCCTCGAGACATGGTCCTCAGTAATGGATACCAATGTTGCCTTGGCCAATTTGGAGCTATCAGAATTATCCTCGGACGCTCCTCTTTGATTTTCAGTAGTACCTTGTGCATCAAAGGAAGAGGTGGAAATGCGTATGCTGTCAGGCCTTTCCAACTGAAGGATAGAGAGTCCACCTTCCAAGCAAGTGGGTGGAATATCCTGGTGCAGAATTTCTTGAGCTGGTGATTGAGTGGGGATGCGAATAGGTCTATTTGTGGTGTCCCCCATTTCTTTGTGATGGTCTTGAAGATGTCCGGGTGTAGCATCCATTCGTGAGCATCCAAGGTTGTTCTGCTTAACATGTCTGCTAGGATGTTTTCTTTTCCTGGCACAAATATTGCCTGTAACTGAATGTTGTAGCTCAGAGCCACATTCCATAGGTCCAGAGCCATTCGGCATAGGGGGTATGAATGCGTGCCTCCCTGTTTGTTGATGTACCACATGACTGTGGTGTTGTCTGTCCTTATCAATTGACCTTCTTTGAGGAATGGTCTGAAATTCTGGATTGCTAGTTTTACTGCCAGCATTTCTTTTTGATTTATGTGCAGGTGCAGCTGATCTGGAGTCCATAAGCCTTGGATGCAGTGGTCCTGCATGTGGGCCCCCTAATCGAGGTCTGAGGAGTCTGTTGTGATGGTTTGGCTTGTTTGAATGTTGTGGAAGGACAAGCCTGGATTTGACTGGCATGCCTGAGCCCACCATCTTGTTTCAGGCATGGGATTAGTGGTATTTTGGTTTCCAAGCTGTGCCTGTGTTGAGACCATAAATTCTTTAGGTACCACTGTAGCTTTCTCATATGCAGTCTGGCATGGGGAACCAGGATTATGCAGGAGGCCATGAAGCCCAAGGCCTGCAGTACTTTCCTTGCTGTTAATTTGTCCTGTTTTGTTAATGCCAAGAAATAAAGAGGAAGTTGTTCTTGTTTTTCTGCAGTTAAGAATGCCATCTGTTTTACTGTGTCCAATTTTGTACCCAAAAATGTTCTTGTTTGGGATGGTATCAGTCTTGACTTTTTTAGATTGACTGTGTATCCCAGGGCTTGTAGTAAGCAAATGACCCTTTGTAAGTCTTGTGTCAGCTTGCTTTGGTTGTCCGCTTGTATCAGGCAGTCGTCCAGGTATGGATAAATTTGGATTCCCTGAAGCCTGCAATGAGCGATTACTGATGCCAGGCATTTCGTGAACACTCTGGGCGCAGTAGATAAGCCAAAGGGCAATGCTGAGAATTGATATTGCTCTGATCCTGCAAGAAATCTGAGGTATCTTCTGCAATTTGGTCGTATGGGGACGTGCAGGTATGCCTCCTTGAGATCTAGAGTTACCAGCCAACACTCCTTGCCCAGCATGGGAAGAAGTTGCTGTAGGGTCAACATTTTGAATTTTGGTACAATGATGAATGTGTTTAAAGCGGACAGGTCTAGAATAGGTCTCCAACTGTTCTCTTTTCTTGGTACTAGGAAGAGTCTGGAGTAGAATCCCTTGCCCTGTTCTGTAGGTGGTACCCTTTCTACAGCTCTCATTTTTGTTAATTGATTTATTTGTTTTAGAGCTTCTGTCTTTTGATTTGGTGGCAGGTTTGGCATTCCTCTTTTTACTGGTAAGGTGTGGAAATGAAACCTGTAGCCTTGATCTATAATTTGCAAAATCTACTTGTCTCTTGTGATATAGTGCCAGTTTTTTGAAAATAAGGCTAACTTTCTGCCTAAGGGTGCTGTGATTTGTTCCCTGGTAGGCGGTGTTAGAGTCAAGTCACTGTGATTGTGTTGCAGTGGCAGTGGTCGAATCTGTGCCTTGTTGGTTATTGCCTTGCCACTGGCGTCCCCTGTAGGCACCTCCTCTGGATTGATTTCTGCCTCTGGAACGTCTATTCCTGCCTCTCTGAGATTTAGAGGAGTCTGGAAAGGACCAATTTTTGGAAGGCCAGTTCCTGCTAAACCTTGGGGGCTGAACCTGTAAGAAATCTTTAACTGTTTGTACAGATTTTGCCTTCTCTTCCATTTTCTTCATTACTTGTTGGGCAGGAGAACCAAATAGACTGACCTTATCCATAGGAGCATCTAATAGCTTTGCTTTAACATGATCCGGTAAGACCTGTTCTTTCAACCATGCATGCCTTCTTATAACTGTGCCAGTCATGGCTGATCTAAATGAAGCCTCCAGTGCATCATAGCCACATTTTAAAGAATGGTTACTAACCTGCTGAATGTTATTGACCATCTCTAGAACATATTTCTTATCTAAGGGATCATCAGAAGACAGTTTTTCTTAGTTAACTGATCAAGCATAAACTCTTGGTATTGAATCATATGAAACTGACAGTTCAGGGCTCCAGCTGAGAGAGTAGCAGAGGTGTATACTTTTTTACCCCATCTCTCTAAGGACCTGGATTCCCTTTCAGAAGGGAGAGGGTTTTTCGCTGAGGTCGAAGCCACTGCCTTAGGTCCCTGGGAAATAGTCTCAGGATCTGCAAGAGGGGCCTTGTATAAGTGGTGATGAGTGTCCGGTACCCTGTAAAACCTATCGGGCTTAGCAGGGGCTGGAGGTAAAGTATCTGGAGCAGTGCAAACATCATTAAATGCATCATCCACAACAGGAAGAACTGGAGGTATAGCTAAGGGCCTATGCTGCGGTAAGTGTAAAAAGGTCCTAAGCCTTTTTCTTGAATCTGAGAAATCTTGTCCTTGCCATTGGAATTGCTCTCTCATGGCATGTAAGGTTTCCCCAAAGGAAAATTCCTCTGGTGGAGAGGCAGAAGGAATAGATTCTTCAGCATCAGAATCTTCATATGTAGAAAAAGGAGCCTCTGGATGGTCTGTATTGTCTGTATCATCAGAAGAGTCATCTGAGGACACTGTCTCAGGGTGCTCTGCTCTAGGTCTCTTTTCTGGAGGTTGAGAGGCCCTGTCTGGGTGAGATTGGGATCCCCTTATTAAAGAGATGAGATCCTCTGCCAGTGTAAGCATTTGGGAACTGGAACTGGGCCTGTGAGAGGGGGGCTTAACAGGCACAGGCTTAGCAGATTTGGCTGCTTTAGCCCTGGCAAAGGCCTTTATAGACATGGCTGCAGGAGGCCTAGCAGCACCACGTGCTGGGGTAGAGACATCCAAAGGGATGGTATCCGATAAGTCTTGAGAAACCACATTAGTAGGCAAAACTTCAGAGGCCGATTCAACTAGGGCAGAAGGGGCCTCGGTAGTAGTCATGGATTCGGCTGAGGACTGAACCGTTTGCTCGGTTTCGGCCGAAACCGAGACACTCGCGGTTTGCTTAACTGCGGTTTCGGCCGAAACCGCGGACCGCGAGTGTCGGTCCTTCTCTTTGCGTTTCTTAACAATTTGTGTGGTCGGAGGATCCGACAGCATGATGTACGCAAAATCTGAGCCGAAAAACTGTTCAGCAAACTCCGACCGACGCCTAAGCATTCGTCGGTTGAAGGAAGCACAGGCTAAACAAGCTGCTACGTCGTGGTCTGGGCCTAAACAAGGTAGACAGTAAGAGTGGAAATCTTTATGAGGTATTTGTTTTCCACAAGTTAAACAGTTATTTACTTTTTCTGACATCGGCTGAGGCAAGAAAGAGTCCCCAACGGGGTACTTAGCTTTTTAGAAGTCTTCGTAGTATTCGGTAGTAGTAATCTCTGGATCTGACCGACCGGCACTTGCGAACAGCTTCTGCTTCGGGCGCCACGCGGCAAGAAAGACTGAGGAAAATGGCGTCGGCTGATGCCTTTATACCCGAAGACCAGCAGAGATGACGTCGGGTGAGTGCGACACCAGCCGAGGCCAGACCCAGACTTTGGAATCCGGCCGACCGAAGGGCTGCCTGACGACAGGACAACCCATTTGTAAGGACTGCAGATGCATCCTTGAAGGACATCAGGATTCCAGCAAGGAAATATGAAGATGTATATATATATATATATATATATATATATATATATATATATATATATATATATATATAGGTCTACATTGAAAACTCCAATGCGCATAACAGAGTTTCAAAAAGCTGAGACCACAACATCAGAAATACTAAACATTGAAAGTTCACTACATCGAGGGACAGAACAGCGTAAGTAGAACACAAACACACAAACACAAAATGTCAGAAATAAGCAGAAATCACACTTCCGTTGCCCCAATGATGCACACTAACATAAATCGATCAGACCTTCTAAAATAATAGCACACTACAATATTATTATGTGTCACCTCCTAAACACACTGCCAGGAAAACAATAACCCCTGCGCTTATCTGATAAACAACTAACAATCATCTTGTGCATAACGTTCAGACTTCTTGTGCATAACGTGAAACTTAAACAGTAATGGCAAACCAGATAGTGACATCCAAAAACAAAAAAACGTGTATGTACCACTCTCCACAACAGTTTGGAAAATATTACAATTTGAGCAGATTTGCAATAGCTCTCAGGAACATAGCCTTAGAGTAGGAACCTTTGTTATGCAGTACATGTTCAAACTGCGAGATTTCAGACTTACAAGTCAAGGACTTCATCAGAATAAGAACCAGAACACCAAACTTCTACAACATTGCAAAAATAAAGAAAAACAAATACCTGCTCAGCTGTGAAGCAGTAATAGCAATTTATTTGCAATAAAAAACAAGTAAAAATAGATAAACACATGAACTAAGAGCTTTCACCCCTTATAGGGCTTCTGCAGAGTCAACGTGTTAAACAGACATTCATTTTTTATTTCCTATGCAGCATATTGGGAAGGTGGCCTAATGGTCAAGGTGTTTACCTTACAAACACAACGTACAGGGTTTGAGTCTCGCAAGGGATAATTGGCTAGGCTTAAAATAGCTCACAAGGGCAATTAGCCTAGTACTAATTTATGAACCTAATCTATGACATCATATCCTGAGAAAACACCCCCTAAAAAATACATTCTTAAAAATATCATCTAACTGCAGTATATACGTGAAATTTACTATTCAACTGGTGATTAATGAAAAATAAACCATCACAACTTTCTTTTACCATAATGTAATAAAAACACTAACAAAACATATGCATGCAGAATTCACTTCTTAAAAATTTGTAACATCCAATTGGTGTCACTAGGTGGCATACTTGTTGGTTATATAACTGTTGCCCTTCTCTTTAGAATGGGTTTAACTGATATGTAGTAATTGATCCCTGGGCTTTTATGGGCATTTAATCTCATTTGCCATTCAACCTCTCTAATCTCTATTTCTAGCTTAGGGTCACCCCCCGCACATTAACCTTCATTTTGTCTGTAATGAAAAACAGGAACTTTTTAAAATTCCTGCATTGTGTACTATGCATATACAAGGAACTGTGACTTTTTGTTCCTAATGTCCCGGACACGTTCTGAGATCCTTTTAATTTTCTAACAGTTTTACCAATGTAGAATGCTGGACATGCCGTGCAAGATGCAACATATACCACACATTTTGTCTCTCAGTTGCATCTGTCAGGGCATTCCAAATTCCTATAGAAGCCAGGAAAAGAAATGTACGGTCCATCATTAAATGTAATTGCAAAATCTGCAGAAACCACACACAGTCATCAGTGATCTAAAGGGAGTGGCATCCCAACTAGATAAAAAAAAAAAAAAAAGATTCAAGAAGGAAACGTGTACAGACAAAAACAGTCAAAAACTACAAGGTGTTAAACAATCCTGTTAACTCAGAAAGGCATTTTGTACCCATTTTATAACCTGTATGTAATTTCAATACAGGTTTAATACTAATATGGTCATTCAAACCTGGGGGGGGGGGAGGGTAAAGGCATTGAGTCAAAATTCCCGTAGGAGTTCTTTATATTCTAACTACCTTTCCCAGTCCCCTCCCCTGAGATCAATGTCGACTAGTTCTAAAATTCCAAAATTAAATCCACTATGTGTCATATCCAGTAATGTGTTTAAAAAGGGCATTGTTAACATTTTTGCTCTGGATGTTGTAATAATGCTCATAAATTCATTTTCTTAGTGTTTTCAGTTTTTCCTACATACAATTTATTACATTCTTCGCATGCTGCCAAGTAAACCAGTCCCAAACATTAATGTAGTTGAGAGCCATCCGCACATAAAAAATGGAGTCACTAGATACCCTGACTTACATGTGTAGATTAGTTTAAAAAAAAAAAGTAAGCTCAAACTGGAAAAAAACAAGTATCAGGCAGCTTAAGAACACATTTACATTAAGTACTTATCTGGTTATCCTGCCAAATATACAGCTGTACTAAGCAGTCCTTGAAATGAGAGCTATGATATGGTTGATACTACCCCATGAACAACTACTATTCATTAAGTCTTTCTTATAATTTCCATTTTTTAATTTACTTTTCGTTGACTAACAATCTTCCTTACTGCTTCACATGCGATACTGAAACAGATGTCGCCTAACAGACAATAAGCTTATGACATCTGCATTGTTTTTTCTTCTTCAGACATTTGAAACTAGGGTTGCCACCTTTTCAAATGTCCAAAGTGGGACAATTGTGGTACAAACATCAGATTTTGCAGGCCAAAACATACCCAAGACCAGTACAAGGGGACAGAACTTCACTTTTTTGCCTAAATAAAAGCTTATTCTTGTAGCAGTTTAATTGCTTACTCTGTTTCTTGTATTATTTAGGTGTTTCAGATACAGAATAACTGTTTTATGCAACTATTAAATAAAATCTAGGAAATAATTTTGCCTTAATATCTCAGTACATTTGCCATTTTTACAATTTTTTTGCAGGACACAACTGCCCAAAGAGAGACTGCCCCTTGCAAATTGGGACAGGTGGCAACCCTATTTGAAACTACTGCCATTAACATGTTTACCATGCTGCACGCTTTACCAGCAAGTTAGCAGTATGGAAGAGGGAAGTTTTTAGACGTATTGTTTTGGAAATGTATTTCCAGTCATCTGTAGAGTCCATTTTGAAGCAGAAAAACTTATTCCCAGCAAGGTCAACAAGTAAATAAATAAGTAAACAAACAAAATAAAGCCAGACTAACTTAGGCTGAAAATCGAGGATACGCTTCTTCTCCAGCAAAAGAGTGGGAGGTGGGAATGTGGACAGTGGGGACAAAAGCACCATCGTGGCTACAAGGATGATGTTCAAATGACTTTCTCCTCCATGCTGAGGACACCCAGTATAAAGGACTAAACGGCTGAAGTCCAATCAGGAGAAGCTAAAAGGTAAGCAGACTCAGGGGGTAAAAAGAATACAGACAAAAGCATTAAATATGCTGTACTGTATGAAGGTCATTTTACAAATGAATGGCTAAGTCACATAAAAATTTATGTCTGAATGCTATGGATGTCATATATAGTGAAATTAGTGAAGTGTGAAAATATATCAATGCTTGTGAAGTTAATGCTGCTTAAGCAGTTTAGGTATGACTCTTAACAGTCTGATAAATGTTCTTTATTATGTTACTAGATGCTGCTTTTGCAAAACTGAAGCATAACATACAGCATATGTTTGTGTTTTACACCAGTGTTAGATTTAGGTGAACATTTTGGGGCACCGCCAGATAGTTGATCCCAGATACTTAAGGGGTTTGAATTTCTTGATGGCAATGTAGATGTAAACACTGTTGGATAAAGAGTTAATAGAAGCTATACGGTACACAATCTGTAAATAAGCTTATATAAGGGTATATATGTTAAATTATGGTAGTAAAGCTTATATGGGTGCGTTGTTGTCACAGTACATTATTCTTGCATGGTTTGTATTACATAATTGTTTGGGGCAGAGATGGTATACGCTTGACTGGATATATAAATGGTCTGTGATTCACACAGTACTGGAAGCAGAGCACTATTTGAGTGAGCTGGTTTAGAGGGGCGGATGGTGCAAATGGCAGGATTTTTTACCAGTTCGTTAATACTGCAGGGCAATATTCCTAAAGTAAAATTGCCCGTGGTCACAAGTGAAGGGATTTTTTATGTTCTAATATTTGGCATATTTATTAATTTTACATTTTGTTCCAGTTATGGGAAATAGCTTGGATGAAGCATTCCATTTCAAGATTTTTTTAAGAATATGGTGGGAGGTTAGCATATTGGTTAAAGTGTTTATCTTATAAACCGAAGGTGCAGGGTTTGAGTCTCGCATAGAATAATTGGCTAGGCATAAAATGGTCCATAAGGGTAGTCAACCTAGTACTAATCTATGAATCTATGGATGTTTCAGGGGTTTAATAACATCTGTAGCAATAATGAGAATGAAGTAGAAAGATTTACCACCTGAGAAATGGTTAAGAAATAACTTACAGCTTCAGAGCAGTTCTTGGTCAATTCTGATTGTTTCTTAAACACAAACTTGTCTTTGCTTGGATTGGCTCATTAGCAGCAGTACAAAAGAACCGTCTGCTCACACCCTTGTTCTCCCCCTCCCCTGTTTATTACCTTAAGCCAATCCCAAAGTTAATAAATATTACCTGTGGCAGGCACCATTTTTAAAACTACAACCACCCTTTGAGCACTTTATGCTCACATAAAACTTACTAAAACTGCTTAAAACTGGTGCACAGCTAACTGATAGTTCATGGAAATACAGGATACCTACCCGAGTCTCCACATTCACTATCATATGTTCTTATATCAGTTTGCTCTGTTACCTAATAGTTGCTCTTATGAGGGGGCTGCAAACAGGGTCTCCACCTGCTTCGCTCCCCACCCTGCCCCCAATTCCCTCCCGCCCCCAGTGGTCCTACCTTTATTACACATGCAAACCCCTCCCATCTTTCCAACAGCCAACCACGACACTAAAACCAACACTACCTCCTCCATCTTCCCACTACTATCATTCCTCCTCAGCTAACATGTATAAGCATACCATACCTATGCTCACTGCATGCACTCTCCTTGCATATCTTACATCCTACCAAAATGCCATCATTCCCCCACTCAACCACTACCACAGTACTACTACTCACACCAACACTCATGTCTCACCCTCACTCAGCTCCCTTCCCACCAACTCAAGAACCATCCCTATGCACCCCCCACATATTCTATCAACTATATTACTCAAACAAAAAGCATCCCTACAACGTAACATAGTAACCCTCCCACCATACCTATTACCCACAGAGCACAATCATGAAGTTTCCCTAGTAAACAAACACATTCAAAAACTGAGAAAACTAATAACCTCATGCATATCAAAACTAGCCCTAAGTGAAGACATCCATCCCAACCCTGGCCCATCATCTCCAACCCCACTCCTAATCAGACGAGAAACCACATCATCTCCCAAATCACAGCCAATAGAAAGCCAAGTGACCTCCTCCTACTAAGCCTACATATTAGAAGTATATCCAACAAGGTCCATGAACTCCATGCCACCAAAGACTTGTACTTCCCAGATATAGTCATCCTGACAGAAACCTGGCTAAAACCTCACATTACCAGTGAGCAAATCCTCGATCAGGTTTAGGAGACATGATCTGCCTTTTACAAACCCAAACTGGGTAGGGTCCAGAGTTTGAAAATTACCAATGTCATTAAGTTCCATGATGATAGGTTCCATAGCCTTGCAGACCAGGCTTGTCAGGCTAATGGGGCGGTAGTTCCTAGGGTCCGTGGTGGCTCCCCCCTTGTGGAGTCAGATAACCCTTGCTGTGCGCCATTCAGTGGGCACAAAGCCTGAGGTGAGGCTATGACTGAACATGGTACTTGGGTGGGGTGCCAGTTCGTTCTGTAGTTCATGTAGAATGCAGCCTGGGGTGTTGTCAGGTCCCATGGATGCTGTGTTCTTGGCTTTGGAGAGTGTTTTTTTTTTTTTACCTGTGCAGCCATGATTACAGGAACTTTGCATTCTTCCAGTATAGAGATGGGCCTTTTAGGGGGTGAGAGAGGGGTAAAGTTAGCACTGAACCTATCTGCCAGGATGTTGGCAATATCAGTGGTTTCTGTATATTTAGTGCCATTGTGCTGTAACTCAGACTGTGCTGTATCATGATGTTGTCCTTATCAGAGTTAAGAATACAATGCAATACTTGACAGGAATGTAAAGGGTGTGGGGATTCAAATATCATGCTTACTGAGGGCAGCATCATAGTATAGAAGAATACAACCCTGGCTATGGCCCAGCTGACCAGAGTTTGCTTAACAACTTAGACATTGCAGGCACTGGCAGGGAAAGGATGGGCATGCCTACCCTGAGTGGGGAAGCACATCTTACGTTCAAATCCCTGGTAGAGAAGGGTATGTACAAAGGGGGGGGTGGATGTCCTAAAAAAAGGGGGAACTAAGCAGGAGACATTGGCTAATTTGCCACAGAGGCAAGACTGTACACCAGAACCTTGTCAATCCACATCTGCCCTCTGGACATGAAAAGGCATGCACTGAGAGAAGGGAAATTTAAGGCTTAAGAAAAACACTCCCCGGTAACCATATGACATTGCACCAGGAGCCTCAATCTCTTCACCTGCCCCAAGCATGAGATGGAATAAATGCAGGGGAGGAACAGGAGGGCCCAGTATACCCAAAGGATGTGGACAGGCCCTGGTGATAGCCGTTGGTTAGCTGCAAGGAGGAAAAAACAAGTACAGCAAGCCTACACACCTGTAACAGTAGATGCTCAAATTCTTCACTGCCTCAGTGGCATTTTGGGTTGTCTGCCAAGGTAACCTAGTACTGGCCAGCTTTAAAAAGCTCAGTCTCCCCTCCCTCTCTCTCTCTCTTTTTGTGACAGCTGAATGGCTGAGCATATCCTGAGGAGGAAGCCTTCAGTTCTGACAGGGAGCAAGTGTCCAGGCCCTGTCACTTCCACAAAGAAATAAATGAATGTACCTGAAGCCAGAATAATCTAAGAGTAAATCTGCAGATAATCACAATACCATTTAAAAAACAACCAAATCGGAGAGTTTGAAACCCACCTCAACTATAAGCAAGCTAGGGATGACAGGTGAGTGCTGCCACTAAAGCAGAGAGGAATTTGAACATTTACTGCTAGAGACAAGTAGAACTTATGCAATTGCACTATGTTCACCATTCCCACTGCCTCAGTGGCATTTTTGAGACAGTCCCAAAGTTTACCCTTCCTTTGAGGTCGAATAATAAGAATCCAGGAGGCTCTGAAGCCAGCTCTGGCCCCTAAAAATGAAACCAGTGTGTAGTGCTTTGTGAAGGTATAAACAGTGACCAAGTTTGCTACCTCTAGAATGATTCTAGAGTCCACTTCTTTCCAATACACCTTCGGAAGGATACACCCCTAGTTGAGTGAGCTTTAAACTCAACTAGAAGAGATGTGCCATGCTGGGAGTAATACAAAACAAAAGCAGAGGACACCACCATGCAATAGTTTGCTTAGAGACAGGTCGATCTTTCTCAATGCTCCTTTAGGAGACAAACAGCTGCTCAGCATTCCTAAAGGACTTTGTCAAGGTAGTACCTTGGCTACCTGTGTGCATCCAAGGTATGTAGAATCCCTTTATTTGTTGGATCAGAATAGAACGCTGGGAAACTGATGGCTTGATTCAAGGTAAATTCAGAAACAACTTTAGGCATGAATGACAGATTAGTGTGTAACACAACCCTGTGCTTGTAAAAATCAGATACAGTTGACTCACTCAGAGCTTCCAGCTCAGAAACTCACTATGCAGATGTCAAAGCAATGATTAAAACAGTTTTCCAAGTACTAAACTGTAAAGCAGCCTGACAGGCAGGTTTAAAAGGAGGCAAGGCCAATTTTTAAAGAACGAAGTTGAACTCAAAGAATGGAAGAATTTGGTTCCAAGGGAGTCTCACTTGCAACACTCCTTTCATAAACTGTTTGACCACAAAATAAAGATATGAGAGAGAGGAATCCATAGGCAGTCAAGCTGTGATGGCTGTAATGTGCACTTTGACAGAAGCATATGACAAACCATCCCCAAATAGCTCACAGAAATATTTCAAAATAGAGGGATCAAAACCTTTGTGGGACCATATTATTGGCTAGGTACCCTCTAGAAAACGTCTTCCATTTGCAAGTATAAGATTTTCTATTTGCAGGTTTTCTTGCCTCTTTAAATACCTTCTGCACACCCTCGTGGATCTAGTGCTTAAAACATATCAAGACAGAATTATCCAGGCTGTCAGTAGCAGCTGCTCTAAGTTGTGGTGCACCATTTGTCCTTGACACTGTGTGAGCAGATTCAGAATGTGAGGAAGCTAGTGCTAATTGTCCTTGGCCAATTTCATTAACAAGGAGAACCAACTTTAAGCCAAAAAGGGGTTATCACAATAATCTTTGATAATTCTTTCTGAATCTTTGAGTACCTTAGCAATCACTGGAAAGGGTAGAAATGCATAAATGAACATTCCCGACCAAATGGTAAAGCATCTGCCTATCAGACATCAGTGCAAGGATGTCGAACAGAATTTTGTTTCGAAAGGAGGTGAACAGAACTACTAAATGTGTTCCCCACATCTGAATCAAGACCTGGAAGACCTCTATATGGAGTTTTGACTATTGAGGGCCTGTCCAAGATCTGCTTAGTCTCTCTGCTACAATGTTATGCTCTGACAGAATGTAAGAGGCCTGAAGAGTCAAAGAATGCTGTACAGCCAACTCCCAGATCACTGTGAACTGGCACAAAGAGTATGACCTTGTACTCCTTGCCTGTTCAGGTACCCCATCAGAGTAGTGTTGTCTGTGACCACTACATGATGAACCTGAGTCCATAAGTGGTGAAAAACGTCTAAGGCATGAATCACTGCCGACATCTTTCACATGTGTGCTTCTGCATGATGAGAGGATCCTGCAAGCCTTGATTCTGTACTCCCATGTACAAAGTTTCCCAAAGAAAATCTGAAGAGCCTGTCTGGGCAGAATGGACTGGGGTATGAATAGAGAAAGAGAGTCCTGGAATCTCAGATAGTTGATCCCTCCAGCACTGCATTTCCTGTTTCACAAATCCCAGTACCGGTACCTGGAAATCCAAGGGATGAAGGTGCTGCATCTGACAATTTCTCAAGTACCGCCGAATTTTCTCATTTGTAGTCTCGCTAATGGAGTCATGAGGATCACTGATGCCATGAAGCAGAGAATTTTGAGGAACTCTCTTGCTGAAGCCATGTCAAGAAGAAATCCAAAAAAATACCCTGATGAGTCAGAACTTTGTCTTCTGGTAGGAGGTATCTTTTTACTTTGTCTATCCAACACGTCAGGAAAAAAATTTGTTGAGAAAATGTGAGGAAGGACTTTTGAAGATTCAGTTTGAAGCCCAGGTGAGAAAGGAGGGATGCAAACTTGTATATGGACTCTAAGCTCCTGGATACAGAATCTACATAAATAAGCAAGTTGCTAAAGAAAAAAAAAATGTGGATGTCTAGGGTTTTGCAATACACAACTGGGGGCAGACATTTTGTAAACAGCTGAGGTGCAGTAGATATGCCAACATATAATATAGAATAGAGATAATGTAAACTAGGCACAGCAAATCTCAAAACTTTCCAGAAATTAGGGGGGGCAATAGGAATACAAGTGTCCTTGAAATCTAGAGTCACCATAAAACAGTGGTCTGCAAGTAAAACGAAGACCAACTGTAAGTTGAGCATTCTGAATTTCTGGACTTCTACAGAGGTGTTTAGAAATTACAAATCAAGAATGGGTCTCCAGGAATGCTGCATTTTAAGTACCAAAGAGATTGTAGAGCAAAATCCTTTGCCTGTGTGTACCACAGGAACTTGTTATATGACTCATGATTCTACCACGTGATGGAGCACTGGAGGAAATAGCATCTAAATGGGGCTTATCTGAGCAGTAAGCCAGAAAAATCAATACTGGATCCAGTGAAGAGTCAGAGGACTTCCTTCTTTGGATGGCAGATAAAGGCTGAACACTCACTTCCGGTCACAGCTGAAGGCTTCCTACTCAAGATATGCTCTGTTAATCAGCTGTCATTAGAAAAAAAAAAAAAAAAAAAGAAAGAGACAGAAGACGGGTGTCTAATCTTTTGAAAGCTGGCCAGTACTGGTTTACTTTGGCAGAGCATCGAGGCAGTCTGGGAGTGATGAATATATGACAAAGCACATGGTGTGTCTTTTTAGATGTGTGCCACCCTGTGATGTGAACTCCTGGACATTTGCTACTGGCACTGTTTATGCATACAGCACTCATCTACTAGCCTATATGTAATCATCATGGTCATTTACTGCTAAACAGTCCTAAGGTATCATTAATACATAATTGCATGCATCTTGGGCCTTAATACATGGTTTATCAGCTCAAGTTCTAATAAAATCCTCTGTGCAGCAAATCAGAAACAGTACTAAATTTCTAAGCTGCAAAGTGGAAACATTTAACTAAAAATACACACTTGCTTGAGTAATGCCTCCAAAATATACAATTCATTTCTCTGCTAAAACATTTTAGGTCACTTCTCATACTAGTGTATAGCAGCTCCACTGGCAAAATCCTTATACATTTTCCCCCGATAATTAAAGTTAAGGAGCAGACAAGGAAAGCACTTCCTTTTATCCTCATAAGAAGCATGGCAACAAACTGAAAAGAAAAAGGTTTGGCTCTCCAGGAGGAGAAGAGAGAGAGCTACAGCTTCTAACCCCAAGCAGAAAACTTAAAACCTTTCAATATCAGCCGGTCCTCTAATCAGTGATTTACACCCGTGGAAGAAAACTATAAATTAACTTTTCTCAAAGCTAAAAATAAATGAAAACTATTTGGAAAACTGAGGGAGACAACAGCATTTTCATTTACTGGACCTCACTAAAAGGCTTCAGTACTCTTCAATTTCCCGATACACTTTTAGAAAATTTTAGAATACAAAAACAAACAAGCTGAAAATAATGAAATACTGGCATAGTGACCCAGAAAACACTCGGAGCATCAGCTTGCATGCCTGTGTGGTTCTGCACAAATAACTTTGCTCCTCAGGTTTGCAGCTTTGAGTTGGGAGTCATAACAATTTAGTAACAGCATACACATTTTACACTGCAGTAGATTCTTTTTTGAATCGCACAAAGATTAGTAACAGCAACCAGTTCCATTATAATTACACCACAAAGACTGGCAATATACCAACTAGCCTGGCTGTTTAGCAGAGTAGGTTATCAGCTGCTAAACTTAATCCTGCAGAGTATTGAGTTGCATTTCCCTCTGTATACACTTCCAACCTGTACAACTCTAAGCAAGTCACTTACAGAGCAGTGCTCAAGGAAGCTCCTAAAAACCAGGCTCTTATTCCTGGTATGCTTATCCTGTTAATGAATGTAGCAGATAACATGTGGTAGTATGGGACAGCAATAATGTGGAAGGTGCAAGCACTTTATGCACAGCTGGGATGCAACACAGGTGAAGATTCTTTGCTAAGGTACGGCTTTGTGCGTATAACCACCCAGGACCTCCCAGAGCAATACAGCATCAACAGTGTCACTAAATACACCAGAAATGTGACAGGTAATGTCGACAGGACCCCTACATGAGAGTGGGTCTATCCCACCCCATATCACACCTAGACACCACAGTCCTCACTGCATCCCGGCAATAGAAATATTTCACAGCTTCTATACAGGGTGCAGCTTCAGGCACCAGTACTAATAATGCACGGGTGGCATTAAATTATGACTGTAGATATTTGTCAATGGAATTTATTGTCTTACAGTTAACAATGGATAGGAAGATAACCATCTTATTTCAACAGTGAAAGGACAGACTGCTCCATAGATGTGGCATGTCTGCACTTAACACTGCATTCATTTGTGTTATTTTATACTTCATTTTTTTTTAATTTCTCCAAATCTTTTGGGTTTCTAATACCATGACAGGAATGGAGCCCATTCCTAAGTCAAAGTACGATTAAACGTCATGAAATTAGTACCGTTTCAATCTTTGATGTCTGGCAAAAGTGGTCTTTGCAGCACCCGCAATGTGCCCAGTAAGGATTCCTTCTGCAATTCGTATGGAGTTACATATACTGGTAGCATATCTAAATACGATTGTAGATTCTTTTTTTAGAAGACCAGTTGCTCCTACTACTATTGGAACTATCTGGGTATCTTTCTTCCACATTGCTCTCATTTCTGCCTGCAAATCCTGACAATTTATGACTCTCTCTGCAACCAAGACACTGTAGTCGCTGGGTGTGGCAATGATCAATGTTACTTCTGTCTTCTTTTCTGGGACCACTATATCTGGTTTTCTAGCATCTATCTTTTGGACTGTTGGTAATGGGTGATCCCATGTGATATAAACTTCATTTTCTATGATGCTTTGTGGCTCATGTTTAAAGTGTTTTTCAGCCAGTTCAGTACCACAATGTTTGCACAATCCCCAGTGCAACAGCCTTGCCACATTATTATGCCTTTCAGTATACAGTCCTTCCGCCATTAATATGTCACAACCAGCAACAATGTGTGCTACGGTTTCCCATTCTGTTTTACAAAACCTACATTTGTCGGTTTCTCCCACATGTTCAACGGACGTTGTTAACCAACGTGTACATAGCCCAATAGCTTGGGCTGCCAATCTTAACCTTTCATCTCTTGGTTTAAATTCACCTCTCAACCATTCCTGCATTCGTTCCTGATCAACATGAGGTTCTTCCACAAGTTTTCTATACTTGCAACTATATTTACACTTTTCCACATTTCTTGCCTTCTCATCTGGTCCTTCACCCCTGATTTCTATCTACTTCTGGTCTGATTTCAATTCCTACTTGTCACTGATATGCTTCGGATAGCCTAAACAGGGAAGTAATCTTAGAGTTATTCTCCTCATGTTTCAAAACGTTCACTATGTTTGGGTCTTGTGAGGTCAGCAGATACGTGTTGAGTCCCATGACTGCAGTCTCAATACATGTAATCAATTTCAAAGAGGCCCATCCCTCCTTCAGAAAGGGGAATACAAATACATAATGCACTGACTTTTATAAATAATTTGGTGAGCATGAAGTATCCTCCTTGTTTTCCTAGCTAACCTATCCAACACGTTTTGGTGCCAGTCAATCACTCCAAAACTGTAAGTTAGGACAGGTAGAGCAAATTGGTTTATAGCTTGGATTTCAACTTAGCTTGGATAGCCTAGATGTCAACACTGTTTTGAAGATTAATTTAAAAGTCTAATAAAGTACTCCTTACCAAGTTTTATTCACATTTGTTCATGTTTTATTGTTGATCCTTCATCAATTCCCAAATATTTATACACTCCCTCCTGCTCAAGTTCTTTTATATCACATTCTTATCCCAAACTGATGTTTTCCTGCTTTAAAGGTTGCGTTTTGCACATTTATCAAGACAAAATGTCATTCTTATATCATCTGAAAAAGTATTGACAACTTGCAGTTATGCTTTCAGTTCCTTATCTGATGAGCTATACAGTTATAAATCATCACCAAAGAGAAGATGAGAAGTCTTTACACTTAGCTGTTTTCTAGGAGCTAAATTATAGCCATGACCTAAGTCATTAAGTAGACAGCTTAATGTGTTAAGGGCAAGGCAGAATAGCAGAGGTGAGAGTCACCCTGGAATATCCCCCTTTGGATTTTTATCCTGGGGATAATAATTTGTCCTTTACTGTGGCTCAATTACAAAGTGGTCTACCACTGTTTCATGGTCACTGTAATGTAATTGAACAGTGTAGGATGCATCAAATTTTTAAGCATTCTTTTATCAATGAATGCGGATTACTATCAAATGCTTTTTTTGTAGTGAAGCCATGCCATACTTAAATTCTTCCCCTTTTTACAGTTCTCCACTATGACTTTAACAAAATGATCCCTTGTTCCATATGACTTTTTTTTATTGCCATGACTGAGTTTTCTTCTAAATTACTATAAACTCTGTCCATATCAATTCTAGTATATAGTTTATACGTTGTCTGAAGGCAAGTTATTGGTCTATAATTTTTAGGGTAGCTTGCAGGTTCACTCAAGTAGGAGCATTGTTTTTCCTGTTAGCCAGGCTGGTGTCTGTTCGGGGTGCACATATAAATGTCTTACTCATAGCTACAGCTTCATGCAAAAATGTTAATACTTTTAACCAGAAGTTAGGTACTGCTTCTGGGCCTGGTGTTTTCTAATTAGAAGCTTTTCTTAACTTTGTTTCAATCTCTCTGGCTGTTACTTCATCCCATTTCATATCCCGTACCTTGAAACTTTTCATACTTTCTTTTACTTTTTCTATCCATTTAGCATCTTTGTTATGTTCCACAGGATCTTCACAAATACTTCTTCAAAATGTATCCATTTCTTCTTTTTTGGGTGGTCTTGCAATTCCTTCTACTTTGTTTCCCAATTCTCTATAAAACCTTTTGGAGTCATTATTAAATTGCTTATTTTGTATTTTTCCTCCATATTTATCTACGCATCTTCTACGTTTTTACAAATCCAAAAACAAACGAAAGAGTCCAAACTGGCCGTAATCTTTTATTATAAAATATAAGCACTTTCAGGTTAAAAAACCCTTTATCAGACAAACTTCACAATATCATGACAGTCTTTAAATATTAAAACATTTTTAATAGCAACCAGTTACTTTCTGTACTTGACCTGCCTTTTCTTTAAGGCTTGTTTTAAAGGTACAGAACTATTTAACCCAGTTGGGTTGTTAGCAGCAAGCTGTACGATCCATCTTAACTCTGCATACTCTGCATCATTGACAACGTTCCCCCCCCCTTTTTTCATCTGTGCAACATGCAGAACCATAAAATCAAAAGTATGATATGGAAAGCTAGAAACATGCTGATACAGTGCATTATGTTTATCTTTCTAATAGATGACAAATGGTGCAATATTCTTGTTTTTAACTTACAATTAGTTTTTCCATCATAAAAACTCAGACATGACTTGCAGCATGCCAAGTAAACCACATTCTCTGTATGGCAATCTGCATAAAACTCAAATATGTATTTTTTTGTTTGTAACAGGATGTATAAAATAATACCAATAGTTTCAGGGCGGGGATGTGTTGCTGAACATTTATCTATGCGGGTAGAAGCAAAATTGAAAAATCTGCTTGCTTATTTTCCTAGGATTTTGAAAGACCATGCACAATTCTTATCAAAATTGCATGATGCTTGTCAAATTTTTGATTTGAAGAATGTTCTGATGGTAACACCATGGACGTGAACAGTCTGTTTACGGTCATCACAAATGAATTTGGGTTAAAGGCAGTAAAAGAGGTATTGCACACAGATAATATATATGATGAGAATATCAACACTTCAATCCTGGCAGTACTAGCATTGGTGTTAGAAAATAATATACTTCTTTGTGATGGAACACATTATAGGCAGGTACAGGGTGCTGCCATGGGCACGCCCTGTGCCAACTCATATCCAAATTTAAATAAAAATATTTTTAAATGTGAACATCCATGGAAGACCAACAATTTTTTATGCCACATTTGTTGATATTATTTTGTTGTGGGCACAAGGCAGTGATGAACTATCAAACTTTGATTACCTGGAGAAAACCACAGATTTTCTTAGGTTTTCAGTAGAGCACAGCAATGAAACCATTGCCTTTTTGGATCTCACATTAAATAAAACTAACTGGCAAGCTAAACACCACCTTGCATAGGAAACAGTGCTGGAGAAATCATTATTTGAATGCATGTAGTATGCATCCTAGACATACTTTTCATAATATTATGCAAGGGCAGGGATACAGAGTTTCTTGGCTGTGCACAGACAATGAGTTTCACGAAGAAATTGATGTGTTAAATGAACATCTTAAGGAAAAGGGGTATCCCAAAGGAAAATTTAGAAAAAACTAACAGTATAATATCCAACAGGGAAGCCAGGGCTAGACCATGGTTTTCTGATAATAAAGAACAGCAGGGAGAGAAGTTGAAGCCATCTAATAAGTATGACAAAATGCCCAAGGTAATGCTACGTTATAGTAACAATGTGTATGGGATATGTGATATTATTAAGCAAAACTGGAGGATACTAAGAAGTGATAATCACTTGAATATTTTAGATAAGAAACCTAGATTTACCTTCAAGCGAAATAGTAATATAAAAGACATGCTATGCATAGAACCTGGTTTAAAAAAATAAGGTGGCGGCTAAGTGTTTCCTCTGCACATATGAGAACAGGGACATTTCCCTGTAGGTATTGCAAAGCATGTTCAAATGTGAATGGTTTAAATTATTTTATACATCCTGTTACAAACAAAAAATACACATTTGAGTTTTATGCAGATTACCATACAGAGAATGTGGTTTACTTGGCATGCTGCAAGTCATGTCTGAGTTTTTATGTTGGAAAAACTAATTGTAAGTTAAAAACAAGAATATTGCACCATTTGTCATCTATTAGACAGAAGGATAAATGTAATGCACTGTATCAGCATGTTTCTAGCTCTCCAGATCATACTTTTGTTTTTATGGTTTTGCATGTTGCACAGATGAAAAAAGGGGGGGACATTGTCAATGATACAGAGAGTTAAGATGGGTCATATAGTTGGCTGATGACAACCCACCTGGGTTAAATAGTTCTGTACCTTTAAAACCAGCCTTAAAGAAAAGGCAGGTCAAGTACAGAAAGTAACTGGTTGCTTTTAAAAATGTTTTAATATTTAAAGACAGTCATGATATTATGAAGTTTGTCTGATATTTTTTTTTAACCTGAAAGCGCTTACGTTTTATAATAAAAGATTATGGCCAGTTTGGACTCTGTTTAGTTTGTTTTTGGATTTGTTCTTACAAGAGGTTCGAAAGGAGTCCTTAAGGGAAGTTAAGAGGCTTGTGTTTTGCTACATCATCTAAGTTTTTCTGCCTGTGCTGATATTTTTAGTTCATCTGTGATAGTGCATGAAAGATCCTGATCGGTTACGATATTATGCATTGTTTTTATCATGTCTATCTGAGTATTTTTGTTGATGTGTTCCCTCTTCTATATTCCTCTAACAGTGACACTTCTTGTCTTAGTTGCTTTATAGTTTTCTCTATTCTATACTTCCGTGAAAGTAGTATATTCCTATACCAATTTCCACATGTATCCAAAGGATCTTTATCTCCATTAGTGTAGGCATTCATCAGGGTTCCATCCTAAGCCTTATACTGTTTGCCATATTCAACAACAATGCTCATAAAGCTTCAGAATATAAAGCAATAATTCAATATGTAAACAACTCAACCATAGTCTGTCTTGCAAACACCCCCATTAAGCCACAAGATGCAAGTCAACCTGCTATTAAGAAGCAGAATGACTGGATTATATAATCACAACTTTCTTAAACGCCAAATAAAAACAAGTTTGGTTCCCTCAAGCATCCTCAAAAAAATTACATAACATATTTACAACCTCAAAATAAAACACACACTTTGAACTTGATAATCAGGCCAAACTAATTGGAGTCATTGTAAATCAAAATTCAAGTTTAACCACCATATTAAATGTATGTCACAGCCAAAATTCATCAAAAACTTGACATGCCCTACAAAATAAAACTATACGTTAACAATGGAAGGACAACCAAGAACTGCCCAAGTTTATGTTTTTTCTGTTCTCATATTTTCAAAAAGTTTAACTTCATATTCTTGAAAAGATTTACAATACATCAGATAAATATGCTACAAACCAACCAAATGCAGCTCACCACAGTATTGATCTCAACATCTCCTGGGCCTCAAACTGCATAACAGAATAATTTACTCCTAACAAATTATCGCATTCTTA